>NW_007736532.1:41513-63233 GCF_000696425.1 Galeopterus variegatus
GGGCTCGTGGGGGGGAAAGGGGGGGGGGGACCCCCCCCCAAGGGTTGGGATCCCCTTACCGGTCAAAAAAAAAAAAAAAAAAAAGAGTGGGCAGCAGTGAACAGCCTGGGATCTCCGGTCAAACTCACCTGGATTGGAATCCAGCCCTGATACCAATCAGCTGTGTGACCTTGCACACTTAAACTTTGAGGTTCACCTTACTTGAACCAGGTAGATAGCAAGTCACTGCCCCTACAGGTTCGATAGGAGACTTCATGGAGGCCATGCAAAGTACACAATGTACTACACCTGGGGTTCGGAGGCTTTAATCAATATTATTCTATTTCCTTCCCACTAAGATCCCCACAGGCATCACCTTAGTTCAGGGAATCATTCTGCTCAACACTACCCTTAAGAGTCTCCTCCCCATCCAGGACCCTGTAATCATTACTGTTGGGAAAATATAGGAAAATGGTCAGGGCCCCTCAGATGCTCAGAATCTTGCTGAGCATTTGATGTAAATATGCACGTGAGCCCATGTGTTCCTCAGCTACTATCTAATGTAATTGTGTATGGGCACTCAGTTGTCCTTGGTTACGGACCTAAGCATAAAGGACAAGTGGCTCTGATCCACAGGCCCCCCGCCCTCAGGATGCCTGGTGCGGGGAGACATGAGGAGGCCGATACTGCTGCTGGAGGCTATTGCCGCAAGTTGTTACTGCCAGTGTCCTCGGGATGCCCCAAGAGGCCACCACCTCCAGACAAGGTGCTGGACCTGTAAGCTGCTGCTGCCGTTGCTAAAGGCCTGAACTCATGTGGTCTGCCAACGGCTTCTGGGATCTTTCCCAGTTACCTAGCATGGACCTGCGTGTCAGTGGTCTGGTGACTCAGTCCATACAATTGTTTTGAAGAGTTTGAGCCCTAGCCCTGACAATACAAATGGAAAACTTAACGTAACGAAACATTTTGGCTTTAGTTATGAAATGCCTAGCCATACAATTAGCGTAGCTATTGCTTCAACCCGACAACTGGTGTAGCCCCAGCTTTACAATTATCTAATCCATTTAAATTCACCTGTAATTGACAAATGTGTGCCAGTCTCCCCACTGGTCTTGGGCTCTTTGAGGGCAGGGATTTTTGTCATGGTCACTTTGCTACTGGTTCTATTTTGCTGGGTCTCAATTATGCTGGACTGTCCTCTTCAGCTGCTGGAGCCTCTCACATATGGTCATATTTCTTTGGGGCTCAGATGTAGGGGCTGAAAACTCTAAGCAGTGGCCATTTCCCAATGCTGTCCCCAGAGCCAGCATCCCCTGGGCCTCTGGAGGCTGACAGACAGAGGGCTGACTGAGATGACAGGTAAACAGAATAAGCAGATATCTGCACAAATGAATTTATGTTAAAGGTGAGTCAACCTTCATTATCATCAAGAAATGAAGATCCCATAGCCTTTTCATTTACAATCCCCGTGGGTCACTGATCATTATGTGTCTTGTAGTTTACGTCTCATCTTTTTTAGAATTTATGTTAAAGGTGAGTCAACCTTCATTATCATCAAGAAATGAAGATCCCATAGCCTTTTCGTTTACAATCCCCGTGGGTCACTGATCATTATGTGTCTTGTAGTTTACGTCTCATCTTTTTTAATGTGGCAGGAACCATGCTTCCCTCATCTTTGAATCCAAAGACTTACCACAGTGCAGGAAACATTTTAGGCGAGTGGTTTTTAACCTGACTACACATGAGAATCACCTGAAAGTTTGTTCATTTGTTTTCTTTTCCTAAGACAGATGCCCAAGTAATCTCTCAGACCAAATGAACCAGAACACCCAAAGGTGGGACCTGCAATGGATAATTTTAAAGCCCCCCAGGTGACTCTAATATGCAACCAGGGTTAGAAAGTACTAAGTTAGGCAAACTGTCTTAAACTCAGTTTTCCAGTAGAAAGACTATCATCAAGGAACCCCTGAAGATCCACACATGCAGACAGACACATGTTGGTTTATTTGCCTCATGCACATGATCCCTTATGAGAATGTGTATGTCATGGGTAGGCCCAACAGTCTTTTCTGTTCTTTGCGAGCCAGCCCTGGCCACAACTAAACGCAAGGCAGAAAATAAACCCAAGCAGAGCCAAATCAAATCCTCACTCTCCCAAAAACCTAGAACTAAGATTCAGAGATGACAATCAAACTCACTCTTGCATGGACCAAGGGCATGTATGCATGTCTGGGACTATGAGGCTTCAGACTTGGCTGAATGAAAATAAAAGGACTGGGAGCACTATTATGCAGAGACAACAGTGGATCAAATGCCTAGTGAGATGCAAAAGGACACTATATGGTCTCTGGGAGAGAAACTGCCAACTTTCAGTTCATAGTTCCAGTCCCCTTTGAGGCCCAAGCTACATTTACTGTGGGAGCTACCCCTGTCCATCTACACAACTCCCCCTTTACAAGCTTAAACTAGATATTGTATATGGGGAACTGTTCCTTTAAGCCAGATCTGGGGTTGTCTTGACTGAACAGAACCCCAGATTGTTAAACGGGTCTCTGGGTACCCATATAATAAAGCACGCCTTATCACTCCTTACTCCCACCATTTACTGCACAGCTACCACAATAATTGTCGGGCTAGGGCTCAGACCCTTCAAACCTGTAGTACAGATTGGGTCACAGACTCCTCTCATGCCAGGCTAGGTCATCAGACCCCTCACATACAGGTCGCAAGCTAGGTAATTGGGAAAGAGCCACTGGCAGAGCTGACAGGCTCACTCCAGTGCAAACTCAGTCCTCAGGCTCCTCAGCAGCGGCAGCTTATTGCAGATCCAGCAGCAGCAGCAGTGGTGGCTCCAGCAGCATGCAAGCTAGGTAATTGGGAAAGAGCCACTGGCAGAGCTGACAGGCTCACTCCAGTGCAAACTCAGTCCTCAGCCTCCTCAGCAGCGGCAGCTTATTGCAGATCCAGCAGCAGCAGCAGTGGTGGCTCCAGCAGCAGTAGCAGCCTCCCCATGGCCCCACAGGGGCATCCTGGGGGTGGGGGTGGGGGCCCTCTGGATCAGAGCCACTCATCCTTTATACTTAAGTCCAATAACCCAGGAACACCTGGGTGGAGTGTCATCTGCCAACAGCACCCAGGATCTTTCCCAATTACCTAGCGTGGACCTGCACCTGGTAACCCAGCCTGGCGTGTAAGGGGTCTGTGACCCAGCCTGTACAATGGGTTTGAAGGGTCTGAGCCCTAACCCTGACAATACAAATGGAAACTTAGCATAACTAAAATAATGAAATGTTTTGGCTTTAGTTATGAATTGCTTTAACAATACAATTGGCTACGATGGCAGGAATCCAACAATAGCCCCAACCAGACAATTAGCATAGCTATTGCTGTAACCCCATACTTACACTTTCCATACAATAATATACCCAACAATTCTATAAATTAGCTATTATCCCCATCTTAGAAATCAGGAAACTGAGTGGCACAGAAGAGACTTGCCAGAGCTGGTGAGTAACCAGGCCGGGAGTGGAACCTTGGTCACTGTGACTTAAAAATCCAGGCTTGTTCCCCTCAGTCTCTATGGCTATGATGGGATAAGCCACTGTTATCATACCTTGGGAAGACATACAGTGCAACTGAGGCAGTTTCTGAGTTTTTATGAGGCAAAAAAATATTAAATGAAATTTTAATATGAAAGATGAATATAATTTCAATTGGATGGTTATTAAGTGGTAACAACAACACTGACTACAAAGGCATACCTTAAAACTTTAGATGAATGAGTATAAGGACTTGGTGGGGTGGAGGGCTAAGACTATAATTTCTGTAAACTGAGTAGCATTGGTAAGAACACATGTTTTGCTAAAGAGTTTCCCCTTGTTTTTTAAAATTTCTGAGTATAAAATAGAGACGTAATTAATAGTTGAAGGTTTTTTTAATTTCTCACTTATAGATTTAAGTTTTAGTACATACCACAAGCTTTATAAACCATGCCCTTCCAATTCAGACTAAAACATAAGCCACAAAAATATACACATTCCAATATACCATTCAAAAGAAAGTTAGTAATTATAAGGCAATAGCTAATTAAATTTATTTTTTATTTTTTTGGCAGCTGGCCGGTATGGCAATCTGAAGCCTAGACCTTGGGGTTATAACACCATGCTCTAAGCAAATGAGCTAACTGGCTGGCCCAGAAAATTTAATTTTTAAAGTATTAACAAAGTTTGAATTTTTAAAGTATTAACAAAGTTTGAAAGTTTAAAAGTTTTTTTAAATAATTAAATTACCACTAAGTTTTCTTGCATAATTTGATTACTACTTTATATTACGACCCTCTGAATTCTTTTGTCATTTAAAATAAGTCAAAAAGATGACTGCATATTTACAAAGTTAGTATCTGAAGGAAGAAAAAGAGCTCAATTCCAGCTCTTACATGTAGTTCCAGTACTATGTCTAACATGTAGGTTACAATTTACATTTCACATTTCTTTTAGAAATATTAACCACGTGGGATATAGTTACTGAACATATGCTAGCAAGCCACTCTGCTAGGCCAGGATATAAAGACCTATAGAAGACAGCACCTGAAGGAGTTTACAATCAATCAAATAGGTTCAAGAGGAAAAATAGCTTGGGTCACTTATTTTCCTTTTTGGTGATTCAAAAAACTATATAAAATCAGTAAGTGTCCTGCCAGGGCCAAACATTCTGAAATACACAGGTTCCTCACTTTAATGCTTTCCTTGGCACTTGCCATCCAAAGGAATTTGAGAAATTTGGAGAAAAAAATCCTTGAGCGGGATTAGATACACAGCCGCCCAATACTGGAGGGAAAGCTTTCCAAACAGAAGGTCTAGCTTGTAAAACTTCATTGCAATCATTCAGGTTATCTGCTAGGAATTTATATGGATGAAGGATCAGGTTTCAGATGGAAATTGAGGGGTTCAGGCTAGAAATATGGGCAAGCAGAAGATCATTAAAGGGACTATATCCCGTGCCACTTGGCCTTAAACAGTTTAAAGGCTGTTGATGCATGGTAGAGGGGAGAAATTGAGGGGTTTTAAGCAGTTCCCTAATCACACTTGTGTTCCTCCAAAGATTGCTATGGGAGCAATGTGGTGGATAAAGCAGAGTATGCCCAAGAATCAGAGCCAAGGAAATCAGTTGGGAAGCTACTGATTCCAAGCAGAGAGAGAGAGATGAGTGAGGTCAGGGACAGTAAGTCTGGAGAAGAGGGGAATGCTGTAATAACTACCAGGAAGCACAATCAAGGTTATTGAGTAACCAATGGATATGGAAGTTAAAGAGCAAGAAGAATAATTTAGAGGCCAAAATAATGCCATTCACTTGAAGAATACAAAAGAAGGAAGTTTGTAAGGAAAGATATGGGTTCAAGTTAAAATATGCTGAGATTAAGGCACTTCTAGGCCATTCACAGAAAATAAATTGAATATTTTTGACAGAAGCTCAAAAGTGAATCCTAAAATAGTCTGAGGAGTCATCAGCATCTAGATCTGAGCTGTCCAATATGCTAGCCACTAGCCATATACGGTTATTTAAACATTATTTAATTAATCTGAATTAAGTCAAATTAAAAATTCAGCTTTTGGTATTACTAGCCACTTTTCAAGGACTCAAAAGCAACAAGCTAAAAGCTACTATCAAACTAGACACAGGAAAACAACATTTCCATCACCTCAGAAAGTTCCATTGAAAAGCACTGATCTATGTGGTAGTAAAAGCTAAAGAAAATAGGTACTATTGTTCCCATTTCACGGATGAAGAAACCAAAAAAGAAAAAAAGAAAATTCTCCAAAGTCACACAGCTATCAACTAGCAACGTCAGAATTTAAGCCCAGGATAACTCCACAGCCTGAATTCCTAAAGATTACACAACATGGACTCCCCAGTAACACTTCAGCACATATGTTCATTCTCACGTCTCTTTCCCCAGACTGAATGTGAACCTCTTGAAGGACCAAATTGTATCCACCTGTGTATGCTCGGCATTAAGGGCGTTCAAATATTTACTAAATATATGAAAATAACTAATTCAGGGAAAGTGGCTAAAAAGGTAGTAAAGCATGGTATTCAGAGGGGCAAAGAGTCAAGGGAAAGTTGAAGAGGGGGTCGTTTGGTTTTTCTTCTATAATGGAAAAATTTGAGCATTCTTACAGGATGGAACCTGTAAACAATGAAACATTCCTCTTGGAACGGGGCTGGGTCAGAAACAGTGGTAAAGGGATTAACCTTAATCAGGAAAACAGACATTTCTTCTGTGGATACTAGAAGAGAAAAGATGAATGATTACAGATACAGACGTTTACAGCAAGTTCAAGCAAAATGGCCCTTATTTCCTATCTGAAAAAAATGTCAAGGTAAGTGCTAAGAATCAGGCATAACCTTCTCTAAGACCTAATAAATGAAAGCTGTGGTTTCTGTGTGGGAAAAAGGGGGTGCCTGACACATACACAAAGAATATCATTAAAAGAATACAAAAGAAAATAATGTCACCATTGCTTGGGGGGGGATGGGATGGGACCTTCACTGGTGGTCTGGGATGGAAGGAAGGTTTAGTGAATTTAACTTCATACTCCTGCACTGTTGGGCGTTTTAAAAAGTGCAGACATTACTTTTCAATTTAAAAAAAAACTGTTTACAACAAAAAGGAATCAGGCCTATAGATGAAATAAAGAGAGTAGTAAAGGTTTAGTATAAATGCTCAGAGAAATGGAAAAAGAGGTGACCAAAGAGCTAGTTAAAAGCCAGGATTCTGAAGCCAGGCTGCCTGTGTTCATGTCCATCAAACCCTATTCCCGGCTGTGGCACCTCGGGAAAGTTCCCTAACCTCTCTGTGCCTCAGTTCCATCATGTTTAAAATAAGGATAACAAGAGTACCTACTTCAAAGCATTTGGTGAGGACTGACTGATTAAAATGTAAGAGCTGAATAAATGTAGCTACTGTGATGATGACTATTATTATCTGGTAGCGTTGAGGACTCATAGACACCCGATGTCTGAGGGCATCAGTTCACATAGCTAGGAGGCATTTCCACCAGGATGCAGCAGCCCAGTTCAGCCACAGAGAAGCCTGCCAGGTTGCTCCAGGCTTGGAGATCTCAAGTTCTATTATTTATATTCTACCTTACGTGAGGTTTGAGGAAGCGAAGAATCTGACGGCATCCTGGTTCACAGGGAGCTCCAGAGTTACTTTTGTGGAGTGTGGGTTTAGCGTGAAGCAAATATTGGTAGTGGGAGGCTGACAGAGAAAAAGGGAGAGGCAAGGTCAAGGGGCTGAAGGTCTAGAGGAAGCAGAAAGAAAGGAAATATAAACACGGACCAAACTTCTTGGTGTGTGTCCCACTCCAGTGAAGGGCAGGGTGCCTGGACACAATCCCAGTATCCAGCAGGAAGAAAGTAATGAGAAAAGAGGCAGGTGGGAAGCAGGAAGAAAAAAACTTAAAATGCTGTCAATAACTGAGATCCTATCACATTCCCTTCAAGATGACCAGTCCTAGGGAATATAACACTACAGTGATCGGATCTCTGCTACTTTGGAGTCCAGGAATGAACCTAAATGAATAAAACTAGTAATAGTTATCATATATTAACTGCTAGGCACTATGCCCAAGCTACTATAACATGCACTAACTCAACTAACCCTTACAACAATCCATGAGCACAGATACGGATTATTTCCATTTTACAGAGAGGAAAACTGAGGCACAGAGGTTGATTAATTTACCCAAGAAAATAAAGCCATATTTGAATCCAGCCCAATCCCTTTTCATCATAGTGTTTTCATTTTACAGAGAGGAAAACTGAGGCACAGAGGTTGATTGATTTACCCAAGAAAATAAAGCCATATTTGAATCCAGCCCAATCCCTTTTCATCATAGTGTTTAGGGGTTGGGCTCTAAAGCCACATTATGAGGCCCATTTCAATGACCCAGATATGTTTCTCATAGTCTCTTTTCCACCACCACTGGAATATTTTATAAAAAGAAATGGACATTTAGGGTATAAATGACATTTAAACCTAAATTAATCATGAACAGATTAATGAACCAGGCAGTATAAGGTTACAAGAGTAAATCTGCATAAATTTTCAATTAGCCAAGCATTCAGATTCCTACTGTAAACACAAGTCTATACCAAGCACCACAGAGAAAGTGATTTCCAAAAGCTTACAAACACATATAAAAAGTAACTAAAAGCAGTTTCAAGATAACATATCAATAAAAGCAAAAGAATACACTCAAGAGACTGAGTGAAGTTAGAACATGGTTTTAATTGTAGACCATCACCTTTTATAAGGAAATGAAACTGTCACATTGAATTTCTGAATGCAGATTACATGTACTCCATTTTTCATGTCCATTTATCAGGTTGTCAAATTTTTCATTAAAAAATTATAATTGTCATTATGAATTGAGTTCTATCCAAGATTTTAACAAATAAAAACAGTTTAATTCTGTAATAAAGTCCATAATTAATGTCACCAATTTGCAAATCTTTTATTTAAAAACAGAAAATTACAAAATTTAATTTTATGATGCCTGAATAAACAGCCCACCTCAGAAAAATGCAGCAATTATAGGATAAACTCCCTCCATCCTGGGAAGATACTTCATCATAAAATTAACCAAATAAATGCAATGTTATGGATCTCACAATTAATTATGGATCTCATTTAGTGTCTCAAATTCTACACTGTAACTCCTTGGAGAGAGCTGTGGTACTCTGAAGAAGTATTTAGTCATCTTTAATTCATGAAGGCCTGGCTTGGACCACAGCTTCCTGGGTTTATCCCAAGTCCCTCAGCACACAGAATGCTCTTATTTGATACATTAAATCCTCATCCAACACCCTTCCTTTCCAGTATTTAAGATGTGCCATGATACTCAAAGATGGGGAAATGAGAATGCTATTGGGTATTAATTCCATTCACAGACTTACTTTTAGGGGAAACAAATATACAAAAACTGGAACTCTAAACACACACACACACACACACATCAAAACTGAAATTCAAAAAAAGATTTTTTTAAAGCCCTGTAAGCCCTAGCCTCAAGGAAATGAAGAGCAAAGATTGTTACAAGGAAATATAGATAGAAAGAGAGAAAATGGGCATTTCAATAGAATTTATGATGTTTCATTTCTTAAACTTATTGGTGAGTATACAGTGTTCTATACCATTTTTGTATTATAAATATATGATAAAATAAATATTTTTTTAAAGATTGCAAGTTTCTCATTTACCCAAGAAAACTGTTTGGAGTAAACTGTTTTGAAACACATCCTTCACTACTGATAAATACTCACTTTTGAAACACATCCTTCACTACTGATAAATACTCACTTTTATCTCATCACTAGACAAAAGAATAAGACAGAAAATCTTTCCCTGCTTCATGCACTCTTCTAACTTCTTAAGTCATCTCTGTGTTCCTCAAACTGTAGTCTGCAGAGCCCTTCCACAAACTCTCCACTTCTTTATGACTTTTCTAATTTTGTACTTTTTCAAAATTATCTTAAACAGAAGTAAAGTAAGGACATTCTGAATGACACTCCATAAACCATGTTCTGCCAGGCACTTTTGGTGACCACACATGCATTTGTATTTCCTACCANAAAAGATTAGGGGAAACAAATATACAAAAACTGGAACTCTAAACACACACACACACACACACACATCAAAACTGAAATTCAAAAAAAGATTTTTTTAAAGCCCTGTAAGCCCTAGCCTCAAGGAAATGAAGAGCAAAGATTGTTACAAGGAAATATAGATAGAAAGAGAGAAAATGGGCATTTCAATAGAATTTATGATGTTTCATTTCTTAAACTTATTGGTGAGTATACAGTGTTCTATACCATTTTTGTATTATAAATATATGATAAAATACATATTTTTTTAAAGATTGCAAGTTTCTCATTTACCCAAGAAAACTGTTTGGAGTAAACTGTTTTGAAACACATCCTTCACTACTGATAAATACTCACTTTTATCTCATCACTAGACAAAAGAATAAGACAGAAAATCTTTCCCTGCTTCATGCACTCTTCTAACTTCTTAAGTCATCTCTGTGTTCCTCAAACTGTAGTCTGCAGAGCCCTTCCACAAACTCTCCACTTCTTTATGACTTTTCTAATTTTGTACTTTTTCAAAATTATCTTAAACAGAAGTAAAGTAAGGACATTCTGAATGACACTCCATAAACCATGTTCTGCCAGGCACTTTTGGTGACCACACATGCATTTGTATTTCCTACCAATAAGGTGCCCAGTGAAGGCCAAGCAACATCATGACACAATAGGTTTTCCCAAGTTCTTCCACTTAGAAAGAACTCAGTTCCAAAAAGCTGTTTGTAATTTCAAAATGACACCATTCAGGGAACAATGAACCCAGAGCTATGGAAAGTTAAATTTCAGGAAAAAAATGAATATAGAAGCTGGTAGTATTGGTTCTGATTCTTCTCACTTTTTTTTAACAGTTTCATATCGTTTACTAAAAATACTTACATATGGCTGTTTTCTTTTTATAAATAAATTTTTAACAGCTCACTACTTCACCCACAGCCTCAAGTCAAGACCCAGTGAAAAAGACAGTGGTGTTTGATGACAGGCCTCTACCAACAGTGTGAGGCTGAGTCTTTGCACTCATCAGTCTGTACTTAGATTCCTTAGCCTCTGGTATTCCATTTCCACCCAAGAATCAAGTTGACAAAAAGGAAAAAAAAAACATACACATACTCTTCTACTATTAAATCTAATAAAGGTGACTTAATTTCAGCAAAACATTATCAATCACATTAAATTAATGGTGGTGTTAGTTTAAATTCTATTGGTTTTATAGTTTTGTTACAGATTTTATACATTCTGTTTTAGTTTCATAGTTGTAAAAGAGCCATAGGCATAAAGAGTGACACTTAGTTTTATATCTGTATGTATATTAATAACATTTTTTAATTATCATTCAAGTCCATACCAAAGTATCACAAGAATTTTTTTTCTAAGCTTGAGGTTGTTTCCTTCGGAGGTTTCTTTTGGCAACTTTCATTTGTATACAAGTTTCATACTTGTATGAGCCTCATTTTACACCTTTAAAGACCATGCCCCTCAAAAAGCTTCAGAAAATTTGCTCTGACCACTCATCTATCAGATCAGAACCCTGCATCAATCCAAATGTCACTTAACATGCCAGGATAAGAACAGAGAATAAAATGGGTCTGCCTACAACACACCATGAGGAAAAGGCATGGTTCAATTAAGATTTTCCAGTATAAGGAAGTTATTCAAATATCCAATGTATGTTCCCCATGTCTTGAAATACAGACAAAAAAATCATATTACTATTACTACTAATGATGGTAACAACAAAAACAAAAATCCAATAAATGGCAAATATTTACACAAAGTTTACAACGAAAGAATAGTTTACTATTCTACACCCATAATTATATTAACTATAATTAATATATACTAATATAACTTAATAATATTAACTTAATCTTCACAACAACCGCATTTTATACATGAGGAAAAGGAGGCCCAGGTTCTCACAGCTAGTAATTGCCCAAGTTCTCACAGGTAGTAAGTAACAAAGCTGGAATTCAAGCCCTGAAAGTGGTACATGTAACTGCTCATAAATATTATTCATAATTCCTCTTCTATAACACACTGCAAGAAAGGATGGCGATGGGTCTTTTGGAGAATAAAATCTATGGCAAGCATTTCCAAATAGTTTTCAATAAATAGCTAGTAACCTGAATGTATCAGCACCAAAACTTACTTAAACTCTTAAATTCTCCCCTAAGTTAGTAATAGCTATTTGATTTGCTATTTGAGAAGAATTACTCCCAATGATAAGGTATTTCAATGCCATCCTGCTGCTACTGAGAGAAAAGTTACCTTTGTAGATGCTGTTCAAAGAAAGCCCATGCTTTGATCCTTAATATCCCATGAAGTAAAAGGTTACGCTTAATCTATATTTTATAGATCTAAAAGTCAAATTAGTTTCTGGGATAAACAAGCAAGAGTGTGATGGTAAGCATATTCTTTAGCATTCATTTGATTCCTAGTTTAGAGGATACTATGTGCTGAGTTAAAGACAATTACATTAGTCTAATACATAGCAGTTTTTTCTTGTATTATTCTGCAAGCATAAACAAGTTATACACATGTTAATTTACATTCTATATAAAATGCCAATTTTAAATCCAATTTATAAGGCAATAAATATATAAAGATTCTA
Organism: Galeopterus variegatus; assembly: GCF_000696425.1. Taxonomy (NCBI): domain Eukaryota; kingdom Metazoa; phylum Chordata; class Mammalia; order Dermoptera; family Cynocephalidae; genus Galeopterus; species Galeopterus variegatus. Next base: position 53,752 of record NW_007736532.1, read on the forward strand.
GGACACAGCAATAAAGTTATGCCATAAAGTAGAGTTAATTCCAGACAACAATAATAAAAGCATGACAAATTTTAGCATTCCACCAACTGCACAAAGGAGTTTCAGGTAACATCTGTTCAGAAGCAACTGCTACAAGATAGACTAGATGAGATGCAAGGTTTCACAGTAAAATAAATGTATGTCAGTTTGCTTGTTTCATAATTAAAGACATGAGTCTTTGAAAAATGCAATTAAGCCTTGCTCTAAATCTGAGACAATCATCGCTACCCCCACCCATTTCACCCTCAAAGAAAAGATCAGGGTGGTCCAGAAGTATTAAATATACATATCTACTTTCAGCAGCTAAACGTACCCCGAGAAAAGCCACTTGACATATACTGTTTCTTTTGATAAATCATATATTAAAACCAAAATACTGCATTGTATCCATTTTATCAGGAAATACAGAAAGGAAAGAAAGTCTGGAAAAATTCAGAGCAATTTCTTACAAAAGTGGCCTGAATAAAATGATTTCACATTCTGAAGGTTACAATGTCTGATGTGTTACGTAGAATTTAGACATGAATAAAACTCAGGAGTCTAAAGCCTTCAGGTAAGAACATTACTTCAATTCTTGACAGTTTAGGACAACTGAAAGCATCACTTAAGCTGAGGATTCAATGAAGGAATGAATTTTTTTAAAAGTATACAGAAATCAGTCATCTTTTCTCAGCTTTCTAGCAACTATAAAAATGATAAGCAGACAAAAGATGAATGCAGGTTTTGGTTTTTATTCCAGTTGTTTATTTTTTGGTTGTAATTTTGTTATCTTATATCCACCCCCATCCCCTAACTCCCCAGCCCCTGCCAAATTACAAACCTTCCAAAACTAAGTGATTCCACAACGGAAAGACTTAAATGAATCTAGTGGTTCTCTTAAAACCTTTCAACATGGTCACCCACGTAGCTATACTTGCTATATTAGTTTCCTATGGCAGCTGCAACAAATTATCACAAACCTGGCAGCTTAAAACAATGGAAATTCATTCACTTAGTTCTGTAAGCTGTAAGTCCCAAATCAGTTTCACTGGGCTGAAATCAAGGCGTTGGCTGGGCCACAATCCCTCTGGATGCTCCAGAGAAGAGCCTTGCCTCTTCCAGCTTCTGATGGCTGCGTAACCTTCTCTTCTGTAGTTGAATAAGGATACAGGTGTTTGCATTTAGGGCCTACCCTGATAATCCAGAATAATTTCCCCAATTTATTTTTTTTTTTACTTTAAATTATATCTTTATTCTTGTTTTGCCTTTATCAAGGATTTCTATTCTGGTATTAGTTGATAGCTTATTAATATATACTAAATTGATCTTAGGAAGAAAAATTCTAGTACGACTATATTGGAAAAGTGTTTTTATTTCTAATTGATGGTGAGAATATAAGTAGTTATCCTCATTTCCCCTAAATAATTAACTTTAGAATAATCTAGAACAAAAAAAACTGTGTCTTTTAAGTGCAGTGGTTCAATATAATTAAAATGTTACTTTAAAAACATCTTTGGGATTTAATCTATTTTGTAATCTTCCCAATTTAAAATCCTTAACTTGATCATAACTGCAAATTATTATTATTATTATTATTATTTGTAATCTTCCCAATTTAAAATCCTTAACTTGATCATAACTGCAAATTATTATTATTATTTTTTATTATTTTGCCATTTAAAGTAACATTCCCAGGTTCCAGGGATTAAGGAGTATATATCTTTTGGAAGATCATTATTCAGCCTACTACACCTGCCTCCAAATACAGTCATCCCACAGTATCTGCAGTGGATTGGTTCCAGGACCCCCTGCAGATATCAAAATCTGCGGATGCTCAAGTCCCTGATATAAAATGGCAGTATTATTTGCATATAACCTATGCACATCCTCCTGTATATTTTAAATCATCTCTAGATTATTTATAATACCTAATACAATGTAAATGTTATATAAGAAGTTATTATCCTGTATCTGTATTTTTTGTTGTATTATTATGTTTTATTGTTTTTTCTCAATATTTTCAATCCAGTTGGTGGAATCCACAGATGCAGAACCCACAAATACGAAGAGCCAACCAACTGTACACCCAAAGCAATTAGGCAAGCATGCACTAATCTCATCATGTCTACTCTGATTTCAACTCTACTCAAGTTTCCACTACAATAAAACAAAAGTTCTCCAACCTTATACCTCGTCCCACCTCACAACCTGCCTATAACTAGGAAATCACTAATTCTATATTTATTAAAGGTATTAGTAATTATTGTTAATGGTTCCTGGATGATTAAAGAAGCAGTAAACATTAAAACTCCCAACAGCCATGGAGAGTAATACAGGACAGTGATTAAGGATGGTACTCTAGAGACAGCTTGCCTAGGTTCAAATCATTAATAACCAGCAGCTTAGGCAGCTTAATCTCTGTATACCTCCATCTCTTCATATGGCAAGTAAGGCTAATAATACTACCTACCTCATAGGATTGTTATAAGGATTTACAAAGCACCTAGAACAGTGCTTGGCTCACTCACACAGGTTAACAATGTCCAAACACGGTAGATAGATCTTAATGAACAGGGTGAGAAATCTCTCACAACCAAAATTGAGGGTACTACAATGACATAATTAAATAATAACTAACAATCTATTAGATGGAAACTATTAGATGCAAGATTTTCACTAAAGTCTGTGAAAATTTTTAAAGGATATTTCTAATTAAAAAGAACTCCTCCACCAACTTGGACCACCAATTTACAGGCTTCCGTTCAAAGGACTGACCCACATCCTACAGACGGAGACTTTGCTCAGAAGCCACACATCCCGTTCTCAGTCTGGATCTGGTGGCAAATATGGGGTGTACTGTCTGTTGTTAAGAGCAGTGGGAGTGGGGTATCACTGCAAGGCTTTTCACAATGAGTAGGGGAATTGTTTTGTTCTGTTGTAGAAGGAAAATATGACTCAGGTCCAGGTATTGAGGGTGTCACCTAGACAGGTTCCAAGTGTAATGATCCTACTGAATTCTGCCTACCTTCACAAAGTCCACCCAGGTACCTGCCCTGTCCTCTCAGCCTCCTCCAGTTGAATTCCATCCTCCAGTAACTATCCCCAGCTTCTCAATATTCACTGCTTATTTTCTACTGAAACCAAGTTGGTTAGGTCACAAACAGCCCAAAAACAGCTGATTAATAGTGCAGCCAACCTATCATACAATTACAATAGACTAATTTCTACTATTTACACTTATCTATGGGAGACGTTCTACACTACAAACATTTTTTACACAATTCACAAGTGACATGAAGCCCACAACTACATATTCTGTAGAAAACAAGGATTTATTTATCTGCTTTATCAGGGCTCAATGTAAAACAGGATTTCAGTCGGTACCAGAGCTCCCACTTTCTTAAAAACAGGAAGAAGTGATCAGTTTACCACTCGGTTCTACTACCAGCTTTCAGATTTGTGGAAGTGTGCAAAATAATGAACAACTAAATTGTTCCTATCCCTGTCACATCGCCAACCTGGATTACTTGTCCCAGTCAAAGGCAGCTGCCCCAGGCTCAGATAATGACTGGTGGCCTGAAGACATTTAGGCTAACATCACTTCATCTCAATCAAGAAAAAGCCAAGAATTGACTTGACATCTGACAGTACAGCAAGACTGAACTACAGTTTGAGGCACTGCTGGAATGTCCGATGGTCTCAAAGATCACCCTCCATTCCGAAAACAAAAGTTACTGGTGTGGGACCAAAGGCAGTGACAGGTGGGCAAACTGAGAAGAGTTGGTCTGAAGACAACCTCGAGATTAAGATACTGAGCCTGAAGCCAAGAACACAGGTAGAGCTGAGCCTGGAACTCTACCCCTCCTAAAAATCCCAGCTCAATGAGGAAGTGGTCTCAAATCCACAGAACACCGATGCTCCTGGTGGAAATCAATCTGAATTATCTCTGGAGAAAAGCATCTTTATGGCCTCCTGGAATCCTTCAGGTTGAGAAAAAGCAATGAGCTTACAAAGATCAACGAGCACAGGAGAGAGAGCAAGCCACCATGAATTTAGTCAATGTAGACAGTCTAAAGACTACACATACCAATAAAGAGTAAGAATAGCTAACTAAGAAATGTTAAAAAAAAATAATAAGAAGAAACAAGAGACTATCAAGAATGCCCAGGCAGATTTTAAAAGGAAGCAAATGTAACTTAGCAAAATAAAAAATAATTGGTGAAATCAAATATTCAGAACAAGTTAAATAGCAGATTAGACATAGCTGATGACAGAATTAGTAAACTGGAAGATATAGCAGAAGAAATTACCATGTAAGCAAGAATATAGTTTCAGAGATTATCAAGAGTCCAAATTCTAAATCAAATATGAATTTATGATTCAAATCAGATCCCTATCCAAAATTACAGTGTTTTAAACGTGCTCATTAGTTTTAGAGCTTAAAGTATTCTTTCAGATGTCATTTCATCTTTATAATAACTCTTTTAACAAATGGCATGCTGAGAAGTTCAATTTGACATATGTAAGAAATGAAAAACAGCACAGAGACTAGAACCCAAATCACTTAATAAATCCTTCAATGAAACTAAATCTAAATATTAGTTTAGGTCTTTTTTTCATGACCTCCTTTCTGCAAATGAGTCACAGAAAATCACACCTCCTTTATTCTGGACCACAGACGTCAACACAAAAGGGAATGAGATTATTAACCCAGAGATTAGAATCTAAAAGGAAGAATAGTCATTGCCCCAGTGGATTCTTCTCATTTTAGGCAGAATATGAGAAGAATACTTTCACTGCCAAGTTAACTCTATCCAACTCATTCTTCAAATCTATCATGATAATGATCATCAAGTACATATTTGACCCTCCTATAGACTGTCACCATTCCTATGGTTACTTTGATACTTAATATAGCATAATTAATCCATGCCATTCCTCATTTTCAGTATTCTCATATATCTCATAGCTCTGCTCTCAGTCTTACTCAACTATTATTTTTAACTTAATTTTATACTCAGCAACCAGTTCACAAACCATAATTCCCTTTATTTGTGAATCATGACTTAAATCCCTCACTAGTTTTACTTACCACACAAGGCAAATGCTGTTCTACCACCAAAAAAAAAATAGTTTTCCATATTCCTAAGTAATATGTAAGGGTCAGTATTAAATTTTCAATTCTGTTGGTCTCACCCCAAACCTATCAACCCTCTATGTAATTTATTTACACACATGCATATATATATAACATATAAATCCCTCACTAGTTTTACTTACCACACAAGGCAAATGCTGTTCTACCACCAAAAAAAAATAGTTTTCCATATTCCTAAGTAATATGTAAGGGTCAGTATTAAATTTTCAATTCTGTTGGACTCACCCCAAACCTATCAACCCTCTATGTAATTTATTTACACACATGCATATATATATAACATATTAAAAAATCATCACACCCTATTCTTTCACTAGGTGATAGCAACAAAAAGATTTAAAGGTGCTAATCCTGACACTTCCCTTGAATGTTAAAGTGAATAAGAAAAGCAAACCAGAAAAGCAAGTTTCAAATATTTAGACTTCTTTCCAAGTTAAACATTCTTTTGCAGTGACCACATAGCCCGCCAAATTTTAAAAGGAGCAGTTTCAACACGGAAAATTATATCTACCTAGAAAAGTTCTTACTAGATTAAAATACTACGCAGAGAAAGGAATACTGTAACCTACAAACAAGTCCACTTTAATATGTCCTATACCTTCTCACCGTGGGGGCGAGGGGAGGAGTTCGACTTAAAAAATGCAATGTCAACCTAGATGACGTCAATAAGTATACATTTGAACTGCTTTTCACGTTGGCCTTAAGAAATTTGGGGCAACACAAAGATCAGTGCATTTGTCACAGGATCCATACGGAATTGGACCCTGTCGTTTTCAATCTATGAAGAATGGCAGCTCTGGATATCTAGAACAAAATTTAGGCACCCAGTCCCTGTGGGCCCACCCTGGGCTGTCAACCAAGTCAGAGTTTAATGACCTAGAAGGACCTGAACCGCAGCCCCTCGGCGGGGCGAAAGGACCCCCACCCCAGCTCCAGGCGACACTTACAAACTTGGGGCGTTTCTCCCCAGGCTCCTCTGGGCCGCCGGGCGGCGGAGGATGCTGCGGGCCTTTCCTGCGAGGCATCTTGCTTTCCCGGCAGCCGCGGAGCGAGGCGGAGGAGGGGTATTCTCTCTACATAGTGGAATGTCACCTGATTCAATACGCAAACAGACCAAAAGCTAACTGGAAGTATACTCTTGTAAGGAGATGCCACGACTCAGCTAATCATAGCAACTGAACCTCCAGCCAATCAGAGGCTGAAAGCTGCCCAAACAGGACCGTGGCAAAAAATAAAAAAATAACGAAAATGTTATAGTGGTTGTTTTAAAAGTATCTTGAGGACAAAGAGGGGAGATATTAAATTTGAAGAAGCAAATCTGAGAAGGCGAAAGGAAGGATGCACAGGTTTTCACTAGGCGAACAGTTGCCAATGTCAACCAAAGTGAACAACCTAGTTTATATATATAACGAGGGTTTATTTGAGAACTTCTTAGGACTGCAGCTTAGGACACAATTCAATAAGCCTTAAAAATGTGCTCCATCCCACCACATGTGCAGGTCATATTTATAGCCAGAGAAAAGGAAATTACATACAGAAACAATTTTATAGGCTGTAGTCAGCATTTGTTTTATATTGTCCTGTTTGGGCAGCTTTCAGCCTCTGATTGGCTGGAGGTTCAGTTGCTATGATTAGCTGAGTCGTGGCATCTCCTTACAAGAGTATACTTCCAGTTAGCTTTTGGTCTGTTTGCGTATTGAATCAGGTGACATTCCACTATGTAGAGAGAAACTTATAGGTAAAGCTCAAAATATGTGTGGATGCAGCTTTAGGCCAGACTTGTTTCAGTGTGTTGCAGTTGGGATGTGTGAGAAAAATAGTTGAGTCAGGCCCCCTTGCCTCAGGTCCGGTTGGGGATGGTGCAGCACATTCTTTGTAAACAAGTTGTGTGTGGGTGGAGTTAGTGCTCATGCTGGCCCATGTATCTTTTTAGTTTGTTGCTATTCTGGTGTGTTCTTCAGAGTTTGTGAAGCAGCAGCTGGTGGACTGAGAGCTTGTGTCTAAAAATAGAGCATGTTTACTTTGCTGGCAGCTGCTCAATTTTTCTTTTGACTTGGATGGTAGCAATTGAGTTTCTGAGTTTCTCTTTGGGCTGCCTAGCTCTTAGACGTTTGTGTGCTGAATAAAGACTACTCTTTCTTCAACCAAGGCTCCAAGGACCTTTTTTTCTGGTTACCTAGCCGTAGACCTTCTTGTGAAAGGTTTGTGACCCAGCCTGGACAACAGGCTTGAGAGGTCTGTGAGCTCCAGACCTAGCCCTAGCTCTACAGGATGTTCCTGAAGCTCAGGCTGAGATGGCCTCTTAGCTCCATTTTAGATGCCTTAACCAGATGGATGCTATTTTCTTGGTCACGGGAAATTCAGATAAAAGGCATTCCAGACAGGAGCAAGGCAAAGAGGGGTCAAGAGCATAGAATTGAAGAAACTTCAAGTGTATATAAAGAAGGTCCTTAAGCTGAAGCCATGCAAAAGAGTTTATTTGTAGACCCAAGGTCAAGCTATGAAGTTAATGCAGTTTTCTCAGTGTGTTTTTCCCCCTTTAATGTTATCTTTTCCTTTGAACTGTTTCCTTAAACTGTCCATCTTTTGACTACATGGAGGTGGTGTGGGCCAGAACTCTAGTATACATCCAGTATTGATTTTGGTCCAAGAAACAATCATAGCTGCTGTGAAGATTAGCACAGTGATCCAGAAAAATGGGACTTAGTTCCAAGCAAGTCTTCATGCCACAGCTTTTTTTTTTTAATGTTTGTTTTTACTGTGCCAGACTCTCTTTCCCAGCCTGTCCTCAAATACATCTAATCTTTAGAGAAACTTCAAGGAGAACAGAAGGTTCAGGAGAACAGAAGTAGTTCCTTGTCTTCCTGACAATTAGATCAAAATGCGATTTTATTCCTGCTCTTTTCTAGCTATGTGATGTGAGAGATGATGTTTAACTTTCTTTGCTTCTGTATCTGTAAACCGGGGATAATTATAGTAATACCTACCAAAAAGACATATTTTCAGGCTTAAACTAGATAGCATATGTAAAGCTCTTATAACTGTCTGTCAATGCCCTCCAAAGACCACCAGGAGGAATACCTGTAGTTGAATACGTTGGGTTTATTACTCACAAGGAGTGAGAACGTTACAGGGAACCATGGAATGTCTCAGTAAAAGGGTGTTAGAAAGCACTTCAAAGATTTGGGTTCTGCTTAGGTGATTTGGGGAAGACTCCATGGCACAGGGTAGGAAGAATTTTTCTGGATTACGTGTTGTCAGGAGTTGGAGACAGTTCAGTGTCGGGCCTCCCTGAGCCAGAGGCCAACAAAACCGAGCGGGAAGAGACCCCGGTCCAGNGGGGAGCCATGCGCCGGCTGGTGCAGCCGCGGCCGGTGCCGCTCCATCCTTCCCCGCAGCTCCGGAGGGCGGAAAGAAGGCGGCGGCTCAACAACCCACAAGCGGGGGAGCTCAGAGAGCCGATGCTAAATAGCCTTCCCGGCTCCGCCGCCCAAGCCGTCAGTCAGCCCTGCCCAGCCCAGCCCAACCGCTGCTGCTAGTGCTGCAGCCAATACATCCGAAAACTCCCGCCACCGCGGCCCGCCCGGACCCGCCAATCCCGCGCCGCCGGGGCTACGTCACACGAGGGCACCGCCCCTTCCGGGCTTAACGAAACGTGATTGGTTGTGCAGCCTGTCCATTCCGCCTCCCAACCCTACTGGCAGTCCCGGCAGCTCATCTTAAGGGCGCAGGTGGGGTCGGACTTGGAGAATCCCGGAGAACCACAGAGAAAGTTACTTACCTGGACTTTTTCGGAATTTGGGAAACGGGTTCCAGTTAAATTGGAAAGTAGGCGAGTCCGGCTGCGCGCCACCACTTGAGCAGTGCTAGAATGTAAAATCTAGCTAACCCTAGATTTAACATCTTGTTAACATCTCTTAATCCCCTCTCTGCAATTTCTCGGGAGGCCCCATGAGATGGCCTCTAGGAAAGTAGTTCTAGGGTCTCTGCTTGAAGGGGTTCCAGGCGGGAGAGAAGGACAGCGCCCAGGACGCTCTAAGAGGATGCTTTCTTGACATATTTACCGAGCCTGCTGAGTGCCTGTTCTGGGATAGCAGAATGGTTCACAGGAAATCAAAAAGAGAGGCTACACCACGCCCTTAAGAAGCTTTCCGACTAATGTGGTTTGCAACCCTCACACAAAGTAATGAAAGGCTGGCCAGTTACTCAGTTGGTTACAACATGTTATAACACCAAGGTCGAGGGTTCGGATCCCCATACAGGCCCGTGGCAAAAAATAAAAAAATAACGTAAATGTTATAGTGGT
>NW_007736533.1:0-1405 GCF_000696425.1 Galeopterus variegatus
CTCACAGGATCGCGCTGTCTCCTGTCACGGCCGCTCCAGACCCGTCGCCATCTTAGAATCTTGTTGAGTATTTTAGTGTGCAATGCTTTGGCAGTTATAACAAGTTTTGGAGGTAGGAAAGTCCAAAGTACAGGGAACACATCTGGTGAAAGCCTTGATTGTGGCGACAGTGACCCAGGGGTATCACATGGCAGAAATGGCAGAGCCCAGATATCTCTTTAAGATACTGTTTTTATTTCATTGGATAAAAACCCAGAGTTGGAATTGCTGAGTCATGAGTACAGTAGTTCTAGTTTTAATTATTTGAGGAACCTCTACATTATTCTCAAAAATGACTGTACCTATTTACACTCCCACCAATACTGTACAAGTGTTCCTTTTCTCTATATCCTTACCAGCACTTGTTACCTCATCTCTTTGATAATAGCCATCCTATCAGATATGAGGTGATTTCTGATTACAGTTTTGATTTACATTTCCCTGGTGATTAATGATGTTGAGCACTTTGTCATACACCCATTGGCCATTTGTATGTCTTCTTTGGAAAAATGTCTATTCAGGTCCTTTGCCCATTTTTCAACCAGGTTGTTTCTTTGCTGTTGTCATGTGAATTTCCTATATAGTTTAAGTATTAACCCCTTATCAAATACATGGTTTGGAAATATTTTCTCCCCTTTCATAGATCTCCTTTTCATTTTTTTACTGTTTCTTTTGCTATGCAGAAGCTTTTTAATTTGATGCAATCCACTCATTTACTTTTGCTCATTAATTTTTGTATGTGATGAAAGACAAGTGTCCAATATAATTCTTTTGCATGTGGATATCCAGTATTCACAACACAATTTATCAAAGAGACTATCCTTCCCTCATTGTATGTTCTTGTCCCCATTGTCAAAGATTAAGTGCCCTCTCTTGACACTTCTATTGAGCATAGTTCTGGAAGTCTCAGCCAGAGCAAATAAGCAAAAAAGAAGGAAGGAAAGATGGAAGGAAGGAAGGTAGGAAAGAAGAGTGGAAGGAAAGAGAAAGAAAGAAAGGAAGGAAGGATAGTGGAAGGAAAGAGAAAGAAAGGAAGGAAGGAAGGAAGGAAGGAAGGAAGGAAGGAAGGAAGGAAGGAAGGAAGGAAGAAAAAGAAAGAGAAGTCATCCAAATTGGAAAGAAAAAAATTAAATTGTCTCTGTTTGCAGGTGATACCATCTTATATATAGAAAACTCTAAATGCTCCACCAAAAAATTCTTGGAATCAATCAATAAATAAAGTTTCATGATACAAAACCAACACACAAAAAGCGGTTGTGTTTCTATACTCTAACAACAAACTATCTGAGTAATTGGATAAGGGATACAAAGACTAATTACACTTTGTAATGGTGAATATGCTAATAATGCTGATCTAATCATCACA
>NW_007736533.1:2662-3459 GCF_000696425.1 Galeopterus variegatus
ACAAAGACTAATTACACTTTGTAATGGTGAATATGCTAATAATGCTGATCTAATCATCACATACTGTCCACAAATACTGATAGTCCACTCTGTACTCCATAAATATGTATAGCTAAATATGTAAAAATAAATAAATAGAAAAACAATAACATTTACAACAGCATCAAAATGAATAAAAAGCTTAGAAATAAACTTAACCTAGGAGGCAAAATATTTGTATACTGAAAACTATCAGACATTGATGAAAGAAACTGAAGAAGAAACAAATAAATGAAAAGATATCCCATGTTCATGAATTGAAAAAATTCGTATTGTTAAAATGTCCATACTACCCAAAGTGATCTATAGAATAAAGCAATCCCTATCAAAATTTCAGTGGAATTTGTTATAGAAATAGAAAAAAGAATCCTAAAATTTGTGTGAAGCCACAAAAGACTCTGAGTAGCCAAAATAATCTTGAGAAAATAAACAAAGCTGAAGGCATAACACTCCCTGACTTTAAACTATATTACAAAGCTATAAAATTTGAAAAATTATGGTACTGGCATAAAAACAGGCACACAGACCGATGGACCAGAATAGAAAGTCCAGAAAGAAACCCACACAAATATTTTCGACTAATCTTTCATAAGGGTGGCAAGAATGAAGTTTTCTTTATGTAGATCTTGCACATTTTTGCTTTTCTCACAGCTTTATTTTGATAAACATATTTGCCCATATATTTAATTGGGTTTCTAATTTTTTTTCCTTTTTGTCTTTTTTACTGACCGGTAATGGGATCGCAACCCTCGGTGTCG
>NW_007736533.1:4307-6371 GCF_000696425.1 Galeopterus variegatus
GGGAGCGCCGCTGCGCTCCCAGGAAGTGCACTCTCCAGTGCACCACCGGGCCGGCCCTGGGTTTCTAATTTTGAGTTGTAGGAGTTATTTATGTACTCTGGATACAAGTCCCTTATTGGTTATATGACTTACAGTCTCTGGCTTCCCTTTCCATTTTCTTAGCAGTGGTTGTCATAGAGAAAAATTTTCCATTTTGATGAACTCCACCTTACAGCTTTTTCCTTTTGTAATCTGTGGTTTGGGGAATCCTATTCAAGAAATCTTTGCCTAACTCAAGATCCTATGTTTTCTTCAAGAAGTTTTATGGTGTTTGCTCTTACATTTAGATCTGAGATCCATTCTGGGTTAGTTTTTTGCATACAGTGTGAGGTAAAGATTTCTTTCCTTACTTTCTTTTTCCTCCTTTCTTTTCTTTATTTCTTTTTTCTTTCTTTCTTTGCACATGTATATCCAATTGCTCCATAACCATTTGTTGAACAGAGTTTTCTTTCTGCGTTGAATTAATTGCCTTGACATTCTTGTTGAAAGCCAGTTGGCCACATGTGTTTGGTTCTATTTCTGTTCTATTTACCCATAAGTTTATCTTTATGCCAGCACCACAACATCCTGAGTACTATGGTTTTATAGTAAGTCCTGAAATCTGGTACTGCAAAGCCTCCAATTTTGTTTTACTTTTGCAAAATTTGTTTGGCCATATTAGGCCCTGTGCACTTTGAAGCTTCTGCTTTAAGGGCAGCCATTCTCAAGATGACATCGTTGTGCACAATACCTGTTGACCTCCAACTGTAATGTCAATGTTTTATGCCACTAACAGGAGAAAGGGTGAGGAGCAGAAGTTACCTTCCTCAGAGGCCTACTCCTTTTGCTAGGAGCTTTCCCGGAGTTTGAGGTGTCCCCTCCACAGATCCCTGGATTTCTGCTCTTACTTCACTGCTACAAAATCTATGTGACCACTCCAGTTAACTTTGTCTCTTTTCTCCAGTCGTCTCCTTTTTTCACACAGACCTTCCATCCATAAGAGTCAGATAAGAGCAGGACAAAAGCATTTTCATAAAATGTAACTTGAATTAAATCAGAATCCCTTTGGCAGTCTGAAGGATGTGACTCCTAGGCTGGTGGGGGAAAGAATTAGGCATCATCCCCATCATGGTCAGAACAGAATCCTGAATTTTCAAAACAGCTTTACAGAACACCTATAGTCCCCCAGCACTTTTCCCCTGATCATTATCTCTAGCAGGGACATGATCCTTTTCTGGGGACTGCTGCATTCAGTGAGCAAACTGCCCTGTCAAGGTATGGACAGGAGGAGATGTGGGACCTAGAGTCAGAAAAACAGTGCAATGTGGAGTAATTCTTTTGATAAAGGGCATGTCACTGTTAGACTGCAAATGGCTCAGAGAGCCAGGTAATGACACTGATTAGTTTCTAGGTTCTCAACGGCATAGCTGGAGTCAACTGATCTGCACCCTGAAGGAAGGTCATCACTGATGGCCCCAAGAGTGGCTCAAAGGCCCAATCGCTGTGCCAGAAGTAGGCAAGGGCAAGGCCCCCAGTGCTGTGGCTCTGCCAGTGAGATAACAAGTCAATTTCCACCCGGAGTCAAGGCCTAACATGCAGTGGCAGCCTCTGCATAGAAACCTAGGGTCAGCCTCCATTAGCAGAGACCACACACTGCTCAGCACTTCCATGAATGCCCTGTCTGGTCAATCAGCAAGCACATTTGTTTCCAGTTTATGGCCCCAGAGAAGGGTGTCCTTAATCTGCCAGTCTGTAGTTCTCCACATAGTGGAACAAACATCTAGGCCATTTGGGCAAAAGCCAAGTCATCTGAGTTCTGCTGCTAAGAGCAGTGACCACGTCCACTCCTGGTTCTGCATAGCTGGCTCTGAGGCTGAACAGCCACAGAAGTCCAGTGGACATGGGCACCAGCCCAGCCACTCATTAGTGAACTAGACCCAGTCCCCAGGGGAATCTCAGTGAAGTGAGGTCCCCACAGAGCCACAGGTGTGCTTCAAATTGTGAAGTGGAATAGAGAGCAGAGGTACCACTGGGGCAAAGTGCCCA
>NW_007736533.1:7964-24018 GCF_000696425.1 Galeopterus variegatus
AACAAAATGGTTGGTTTCTCATACATGTAACAGTCCAGAGGTAAAAGGTCCAGAGTTAACACGGAGGCATCCTCCTCAGTATGTGGCTTTCTTCTGTTGCTTGAGAAATTTGTATTAATTTGAAGGGATATTCCAAAGAAGACTGAATGAAGAAAGCAAGCTGTATGTATATGTGTGTGCATGTCTGGACTTGCAAAAAATACATATGTATAAATGTACATATTTCTGAAAGTACATATCTATAAATCCTTATATGTTCATATGTAATTATCTGTATAGAGAGACATAGATATAGATGTATAGAAAAATCAATGGAAGTTCATCCATAAATATATATGCAGTGGTTTTATTGGGTCATTGGAATAGAGGTGATGTTTATATTTTTATTTGTGGTTTTTAAATATATGTAGTATATGAAAAATACAAAATGTGTTCAACTATTTAATGAAAATGGGTTATTTAAAAACTAACATATGCAAACGGAAAAGCCTAGGATGATATTTTTGAACAGGTTTAGTTGTGGATATCTACAGATGGTGAAATTTTATACAATGTTCTTTCTGAATTTCCTGTAAGGTATATGTATTATTTATAGTCAGACTCCTGAAATCTAGTTTATTTTAGTAATGGTCTGAGGAATTCATTTCTTTTAGAAAATACAGGCTAAACTTCATTTTCCAAATGATTGTCAAATTTGAATCATTAGATCTATATAGTGAGATTTTAGACTCGTGTTTAAAATTATTTTCACCCATCTGTATATCTCATGTTCTTGCCAATTTACATGGCTTCCCTGGTGATAGGTGTGTCCATTTATGTTCAGAAAAAAGAAGGGNGAAACATCAGAAAAACACACCTCAACAAGGTAAGCAGGCAAAGGGAAGGATTCACAGCTTTTGAGTTTAGTAAGGCAGTGCCCATCGTGTTCTTGGAGGCCTGTGGTCTCCTGAGGGCTGCAATAGTTTGGACCTACTGTATCAGTTAGGACATGGGCTGAGATGCTGTAACAAAGAGGCCGTAAAATACAATGGCTTAAACAAAATGGTTGGTTTCTCATACATGTAACAGTCCAGAGGTAAAAGGTCCAGAGTTAACANAAAAAAGAAGGGGGGTTGCATCTCTTTTAAGTGTGGATGTTTTCAAAACAAATTATTTGAGATAAGTCATTACAACATTTTCATTTAAGTCTCTGGGTGTGTATAGACAAATTCTAAGACACTTCTTTTCAAGGTCCAGTGAAATCCTACATGTAATTTAAAACTCAACCCTCCTAAAAGTGAACAATGCTCTGGACTCCTGCTTGACTGAGGCCCCTTGTCATTAGCTTTCCTTCTCATCTGAGTGTATGAAGAAAGGAATTCAGAATTAAAGCCAGGATGTCCTCACTTGCTTTCGGGCCCAACTGACACCTGTCGTTTTACCCAACTCTACATCTTCCTGCCTGTCCCTAGGTAGCAGCAAAGCTGATGGCCAGCTGGTCTCCAGTGAGAAGAAGGGGAAAATGAATGTGCCAGGCTCTGCCAAGATCAGGGGTAAGATAAAGTTTGTGCCGCTTTCACTTTGCCCTGCAAGTCAATACGAACTTTTCTAAAATTTCAAGGAGTCTAGATTCTTCATAATTTTCTACTAGTCAAGCTTAGTAGCCAAGCAGAGGGCAGTGAAATCTAAAAACCAAACCCAGTTGGAGCCAGGGTTCGAATTGCTTGTACTGATATCATAGATCTTATCTGGCCAGAGCCTAGATTTTTTTCCCTCTGAATTTCATCTGCTTTTCATGAAAAGTCCTTTACATCATTGGTTTATTAAATTGTAAGCAAAGCAAGTTTACTCTCTCACTGCCCTTTCAAATGCTCCCTCTAGAGGAGTTCGTTCTTATCTTGGGCAGGCCCTATGGCTTTTCTGTTCCATTTTGACAGCTGGAAGACTCATTTCAGGAGCTGAGAGTCCTTTCCGACATAATTTCCCCCAATTTAAAGCTCCCCTTCTTCACCCTTGTCAAGCCTTAGCCTGGGGTGCATTCAGTGGGGGTGGTATGGTCAGCGTCTTCTCTTACTGTCTCTTGGCTCTACCCCTCAACAGCTGCTGGTCTGACCCACCCAAGACTGGGGAGATAAAGGAGAGGGGGGAGGTAGGAGGAAGTGTCCAGCCTGATCGGCACAGCTGTGAGATGACATTGGGGGGGGAGGATGCACAGCTGCTAGCGCTTTGTTCCATGAGGTGCTTTCATCGGTTCCACCACAGGGGGAGGGGAGGGGTCAGGCACCACAGCTTGGCTTCTTTTGAAAGAAATGTCACCTTTCTCCTGTGACCTGGATGTGAGCAAAGGGCTAGTGCTGGCATAGTCAGTTCCACCAGCACTTCCTATGGTGCCACAGGTGGTCTGGAGCATTGCCAAAGACACGGAGGGCCTGGAACTAGGGAGACCAACTCAACCAAGTTGCCCGGAACTTTCCCATTTTTGCCACTCAAATTCCCATGTCCCAGGTACCCCCTTAGTCCTGGGCTGAGCATGACCATTGGTCACCCGACTTGGCACTTCCTGAATTGTTCCCAGCTGTTAAAATGGTGCCACAGGTGGTCTGGGGCATTGCCAAAGACACGGAGGGCCTGGAACTAGGGAGACCAACTCAACCAAGTTGCCCGGAACTTTCCCATTTTTGCCACTCAAATTCCCATGTCCCAGGTACCCCCTTAGTCCTGGGCTGAGCATGACCATTGGTCACCCGACTTGGCACTTCCTGAATTGTTCCCAGCTGTTGGAGCTTCTGCTGAAATTTTGAGAAAACAGGAGTAAATGGAAAACTTTCACACTTACTTCTAGAGTTTAATTAATATCGACCAATTATTTTAAGATAACCTCAAATTCTATTCTGACCACCATAATATTTATTAGGTTTTGTGATGGGATTTGAGTGTTTTTATGGGTATCGCAGCCCAGAACACAATACTAGTTGAATCCTGCCTTCCTCAGCCACTCTATTTTGAGAGTAAAACACAGTATAGTAGTGCTATATTATGAATTAACTGGATTTAAGCTCCAGTTCTCCCCGTACCAAGAGGCCGGTGGGCTAGAGTGAATGCCAATGTGTTTCCTTTTCTCCCTAAATATACTGGTCCTCAATAGGTCTGATGAAAGGTAAATCCAACATATCCTCTAGTCCCAGAAAAGATGCAACCAGACAGAGACAGAGAGAGAGAAAGCAGGAATGAACTCTGTATTGGCTGGACTGTGAAAAGTTGTGGCAGAGCTCTGGTGCCAAGCCTGGCTGGAGGGTAGGACATTCCAGAGCTGCAAGAAAAAGATTTCTGGATCTGTTTCACTGGGCAGTGTGTGTGGATCCTCAGACAAGGAGGGAGGCTTGAGGGAGAGAGACCTGGAGACCTCCAGAGTCCCACTGCATCTTGGGTGAGAGGAGGGGAGGGTAGTCATTCAGAGAGCCACACCTGGGTGGATGACCGTCTATTGCTTGGTAACCCCACCTTACAGACGGAGGAAGCAAAAGGGAGCAGAAGATTAACATGCCTCATTGGGGACCACATTTCCACCTTCTTAGTAGTTTTTCTTAGCTCTTGGCTGTTAACATCCAAGCCTCCTACTTTTTAAAACAAGTTTATTGAACTCTCTTAGGACTCTTGTATGAACTCCTATTATCTTGTTAAATATTATCAGGGTGACAACTAGCAAGGCTGAGTTTGTTTGCTCTTGGGACAAGGTCTCTCTAATGATCAGTATTTGTCTCATGGGCCATTTAGGTCTTGAATAGGTGAAGCCCCCCTCAGTAACTCTTCAGTTTGAAGACCAAAAAGTGGGATTATGTTCCTAATCACTAGGCCCACTTTGGGTTTGACTGAAGTAAAGATGCTTTTCCCTTTGTTGGCCTAATGTGCTCATAATGTGTTTAGAATTTACAGCACTTAGGCCCCAGCAGTCCGGAAAATATGTCTTCATGAGATCTGCATGACCCTGTCCAGCACCACTGATGGTGGTCATTGGATGGTGGGATTTGAAAACAAGAAATAAGGAAAATGTTGTTTTCCTGCCTTAGAAAATAAAACATATGTGAATGACAGCAAACATTAGGATGCCTGTCCAGACAATTAACTTGCAAATACAAGAACATTCTCTGCTGTGGCGTCTGTCAATTGTTAATTGCTACTTGAAATGAAGTTTTGGAAGAATTGGTTCTACCCATGCCTCTTGGTTAGCCTTCTTCTGGTTAGTTTCTTAGATCCTAATATCTCTGTCCAAACATAGGCAGACAAAGCCCTTGGTCACATTTACTATCACTTTCAGCAAAAATACAAATATCATCATTCAGGGTGATATGTGTGGCATGTATCTCACCTGTGGAGCACCTAATAAAGTTTATTTTAACTCACAAGCTGCCAGTTATTTCTCTCTCTCCACTAAAAAAAAAAAACCCCAAAACACAAAAAAAACAAAAAACTAAGTGCTTTCACTTAATTTTGTAGTTTTTTCTCAATGATCTCTCAATATTTTATTTTCTCTGATCTGGTCAATGCTCAAAGAGACACACGTGAGTACAGCCCTGTCTCTGGCTACCTAACTGCAGCGTCAGAACTGTGACAGCAGCCGTGTGTTTCATTGTCATCAGCGGAGCTTGCTAGATTTTGACTTAGGACAGTCTTACTGAAGCCTAATTTTTCTGCTAAAGCATTCTGTTTCGTGTGAGATTTGAGGGGTGAAATTGGGGTAGACCTTCTGTAGTTATGTATCAAAAATGCACACTTGGAAGAAAGACTTTGAAACTCTAGATATTTGTGGAGCAGAGTTTCCTAAGTATTCCTTTGTCTACCTAGGAAGGACCTCAATAAGGGAGGAGTGGGCAGGTTCAATGACAAAAAGAGGCAGAATAAAGAAGTCTTCTCTTTCAGGTCCAAGAAGGCCCAGAGATGAAAGTGTGGACTTCCACGCTGCTTTGCTTCCTGTGACCTGTGGTCAGATGAAGGGAATTTTACATAGAAAGAAACTGAAACGAGGTGGGTGTGGTGGTCTTCTTTAATTCACAACTCCTATCTGAAGGAGTCAAAACAAGTGGTGGCATTACCCATGTGAATTGCACATCATTTAAGCAATTGGAGCCCCAGTTTGGCTTGAGAGGAAGAGGAAGGGATCCCTAAGGTGATATTTTCCCACTAAATACTCATGCATGTTAAGTGCTCACTCCATGGAAGTGTCCGTGGGATTGCTCAGAGAACCAAAGAGAAGTGCACGAACTTCAACTCACGGATGACAGATGTTCTGTGTTTTACTTCAAACCAGACATCAGAGACCCCGGTGTCTATCTGTGCATCACTCACCCCCTTCTGGATCATCATCACCCAGGGCAGGGCGCTTGACATAGTGAGAAAATCACAGAATTTAGAATTTAAAAACCAAAGCACATCTATGACAAGAATTCTGAATAGAGAAAGACAACTTTCTGAGCCTGAAATTTCCCATCTTAGAAAGGGGGCAATTATTAAATCATGCCTCATGGTTTAGCTGTGAAAATTAATTTTCATAATTGATGTAACATAATTTGTAAATTCTAAATCTTTGCAAAAAATGTCCATTTTGATTAACTTCATCTCAGACCTTCTTTTTTTTCTCAGCTTATAGGATTCCACATAACTCAGACCTCTCTCAATATGGCTCTTCGGTTACCAAGACTATTTTTTAAATCAGTTTGACTGAGATATAATTCACATATCATGCAATTCACCACTTAGAGTGTATGAATTAATTTTTTTTGTGTACTCACAGAATTTTATAGCTATTACCACAGTGTAATGTTAGAACATTTTGTCCCCCCCTAACAGAAACCCCTTGTCCATCAGCAGTCAATGCCCATTCCCATCTCACCCCACTGCCCAGCCCTAAGCAACCACTAATCTGTTTGCCACACTATAAATTTGCCTATTCTACATATTTCATATAAATGAAATCCTACAATATGTGCCCTATAATTACTGGCTTCTTTCAAGTAGCATGTTGTTGTCAAGACTCGTTTACGTAGTCGCATGGATAGTAATACTTCATTCCTTTTTATTGCCACATAATATATCATTCCGTTGTGTGAATATACCACATTTTGTTTATTCAATCATCAGTTTGGCTATTATGAATAATGTTGTTTTGAACATTGATGTGCAAATTTTGTGTTGATGAACATACATTTTAAACTCTTGTGGATATATCCCCAAGAGTGGAATTTCTGGGTCATGTGTTAATCCTATGTTTAGCTTATTGAGGAACTACCAGACCACTTTCCACAGCAGCTGCATTGTTTTATATTCCCACCAGCATTGTATGAGGACTCCAGTTTCTCTACAAGCCCACTAGCACTTCTTACCATCTGTCTGCTTTATTGTGGCTATCGTCATGGGTGTGAAGTGGTAATTCATTGTAGCTTTGATTTGCATTTCCGTAATGACTAATGATCTTGAGCATATGATTATCTTTTCTATATAACATAAATTTTCAACTGGATAACCTTTCACAATCTTTTAAACTATTGGCTACTCATGATTTTAGGGATGAGAAAATCTCTGCTTAATAACGCCATTAAACTGGATGAAAAACATAATAAAGGGTGCAGATCTTACTGTGATGACTTCTTGAGCCTCAGGGCACCCCTGAGACCTAAGCCTAATTTGAGAATTCTGCAACACAGAGCCATCTGGAGACTCTGCACTGTTTTCTATTCCCAGAAATCAACAGCAAATTGAAATCCTCTCATCCTTCAAAATCACTTGCTTTTCCTTTTATGGGTGATTTTGAAATACTTTTAAAATGTTGCTTTTGATGGTAATTATCACTTTCTTTATGTATGAGGGTCAAATAAATGCACATACACACCAGGAAATCTCCCTTCAGTGGACTTTCAGGCTGGGTTTGGGGACCCTTAAGTCCGAGAGGGGTGGTCAGACTCCCCTGCTATTGATCTTGAGCTCAAAGGGGATGACTCCAGGTCTGGTGTGGTGGGAAGCCATAGTCTGAGCTCTGAGGACAAAGAGGGCTCAGACTCAATTTACCTGGTCTTACAGGAGTTATGAAGTGTATACAGAGTGAGGATGGAAGTTGGTTCACTCCCAGGAAATTTGAAATCAAAGGAGGCTATGGAAGATCAAAGAGCTGGAAGCTGAGTGTGCGCTGTGGCGGGTGGCCCCTACGATGGCTGATAGAGGTATTCCAGTGACAAGGGGTGGGAGATGTGCCCTTCCTTGCTGCACCCTAATAATAAGGTCACTATTTATTGACTAAATATTTGCTGCACTAGAGCTAAAGCCCTGATGCCAGTGAGTTTATTCGCTCACACGGATAGGGTGTGACATTCACAACAGTAGTACAGGCAGCACATCATGGTTGTAAACGGGGCTCCATCAGGAGACATGCAGGAGCTTGGAGGAGGGAAAAGTCGTCCTAAGAAGGACGTGAGCAGACAACTTTATGCACTGGAAGGAAGAGGAGAGTCTATAGTTAAACAAATGAAAGAAGACAGTTCAGAGTAAGAATGGCCTGAAAACCAGAACCACAACTCCAGTAGCTCAGTGGATTTAGGTAGATGGGTTGTGTTCGATGAAGCATTATCCATCAGCTGGGGTTGTTTGTGAAGGGCTTTAATGCCGGGCTAAGGAGTTTAAACTCATAATCTAGACAACCGGGAATCAGTGAAATCTTCTGAGATGGAAATGACATCTGAAACAGTCTTTTAGACAGCCATGGGGCTTTGGAATGACTTCACTGTCTCTCTGCCCTGCAAGCCTACACTCAAACTAGAATGCCCAGCTCAAATGTTACCCTTTCCTGAATATTCACCGACTGACCTGGCCCCTGCTCATCCCTTCCCATGGCTCCTTGAGCCTGCTACTGAGGCCCTTTTATGCTGTTTTATATTTATCCTTCCATGAGTTCTTTTTCTCTCTGGTCCCTCTAGGCTTTGTCCATCTTTGTGTGCCCAAGATTGATCACAGAATCCGACACCCAGTAGACATGTGATAAGTGTGTGTTGACTGGATAGTGGGTGGGAATGGAAAAGAGATGATAGATGTAAAACAGACTGTGAGGGAAAACCTCTTAGGACTTAGGAAAGAAGCACAGGAGAAAGGGAAGGGATGATGATTTCCTAGCTTCCACTGGTTGAAGTCTAAAAGAGGTGCGGACGAGAAGAGAGAGATGTTTTCTCATTTACACACCTTGGGTTTGAGCTGGCAGTGGAACATCCAGGTGGAAATATTTGGGAGGAGGTTGGAAATGACAAAAACACAGGTTGACAATATGCTTGGATCTTTTTGTCTTTCAGAAAGGATACCTACCTAATCCTCCAAGAATGAATCACAGGAAAAAAAAGGTGATTATTATATAACTTTCTAAGCTTCTTGTCACATAACTGATTTTACATGTAGAGCATCTTATTTTATGGCATCTCAATTGGGTAGTTATAATCAGGCTTCCACTTCCTCCAATCTCCACCCTTTTTTTTGGCATATACCTTCAAAGTCGATACTTTGAACACTACGTTGTACATAAACCTGTGAATGTTAAGCCATTTTGAATGGAGATGATAAGGAGCCATCAAAACAGACCTCTTTTGTGTGTTTTAGCAATAGGAGCAGATGTTTTAAGGGTGTCAAGTTTGGAAAAAGAAACACAATTATATGATACATATAAACACTGCATAGTAAGGCGGTAGGATCATTTTCAATTTAAACCCAGATTTTTTTCATTGATTGTACTATTTTCTTGTTGCTTTGTGTTACTTCACCCCCACGGATTTGTCACCCCACTTCCCCTGGGTGACAGAGATGCAAAGGATTACTCAAAGCCCATCTCTACTGAGCAGTGAGAGGCCCTGAAGTGGTTAACTTCCCTGGAACCCTCCAGCGAGAGGCATTCCTTCCTTGGGAAATTAATGCCGAATTGGGGTTCTCCTCCTGCATTTATTTTCCAGACCAGGAAGCTATAGGAAGAGACATAGGTGGGGTTATAGTGTAACAATATAGGCTGATAACTCTCAGTGAAACAAGCCGGATGACATTCCATTAGACAATTAAGTGGTCTTATCAACACAAGCCTGATCTCAGCAAACATTCCTTCTTAACAGCAATTTCTCAGTATCTTTACATAACAATCAGTACCTAGTCTGTCTTTGAGCCAGCAACCTGCTGTGCCACAATTCTTATCTTGCAACAGAGACTTATACTCTGAGGGAAATTTCCTGTCCTTGCAAGGTCCAATATTTGAAACTGCAAGGCTTTGGAACACCAGGCCCTGTGAAGTACATATGCTTTATAATATATTCCACATTTTCTAACTTTAATGAAATCTGATGAAGTAAAAGTTTGCTCACAGTCTTTCAGGTGTCCCTGGATCAGTAGATGGTTTATCTTGGAACATATGTGAAACCATCTATCATTCCAGGAGATATATCAGCAAAAAGCATTTTGTTTGTTTTGTTTCTTGGTTCTTCACATCCTCCTCCACCTTTCAATAAAAATTCCCCGCTGATTTTTTTTCTCAAGGGGAAATTATTTGCCTTTCATGAGGGCAGTGCTATTGTTGAGGAAGGTCTTGGGAGGCAGATGGATCGTATAGGAGGGGCTGAACTGGAAATCTTTTTACTTTGATGCCACCTCTTTGGCTGCACCAGAGGGGCTGTGCAGGCCTCCTTTAATCTGTGAAAGTGATTTCTCCTGCTATGGGAGAAGGCAACAATTAGGTTAAGTGCAGTGTAGATTCAGGACAAGGTGTTGGTTCTTCCAAGATTGGGTATGAATAAGAATGCAAGGAGGAGGGGAGGGGGAAGTGCCATCCTTATACACTTCAGGTAGAAAAAATGCATCCAAGACACTTCATGGACTTCTGAGATGGGTCACACAGTAACTGGCCACTGATCTTCAGATTCCCCTGGGAATTTGAGGTCCAGGCCTTTTCATTGTCTGATGTTCTGGGATTTGGATAGAGAGGAGAGGAAGGGACCTTCAAGAAGAGGAGCTGCAGTCCTGGGAAACTTGGGTGCATTTTATCCTCAGGGTCGTGTCCCTAGGATTGCTGCAGGAAGCAGGGAGTTCTTCTCTGGGACACTTGCATGGCTTCCAGGACTCTGGGCCCTGCAGTTACAAGGGGCTGCAAGTGATGAGTCCTCAGGCTGATTCTCACGGGAGGACAAAACTTGGGCAGCCAAGTTGAAGGTAAATGCTTGAGGGTCCCTCAAAGAAAGAGGACAACTAGAGTTTCTTCAACTCACTTTGTGGAAACCAGGACCAGGCTCCCTGCATGGCTCCAAAATGGCTTGCCTTGAGTCCGAGAGCCAGGGAATGCAACTTGCCTTGGGCCAAACAGTGGTACTTTGACATGCCAAAGCAAACACTTCAGTCTGTAAGGAAATTTAAAGGAAGCTTATAGTTAGATTTGCAAACCGGGAAGACTACCTCTCAGGATGAGAAGTAAGGCTGCCCAACAAGCAGAAAAGTCAAGAGGGTTTCACAGTCTAAGTTCAGGAAGGTCTAAGCAGTAAGCAAATTTTAAAAACTGTAAGCATTGCGTGAAGACAGAATGGGTAAGTGAGCGTGACGTATTGACCAAATGGTTTCTCAGACCTTTCCAATCTTTAAGGCTGCTCTTTTCTAGACTATTCAATTCATAAGGAGTTCCCATATGTCTAACAGGTTAACACATCCTATCTTCCCAGGATTTGCCTAAACGATGTTCCCTGTGCTTATCTACACAAGAGTCTGTCTGTGAAGCAGTTACATTCTAATGAAGGGGCAGCTTCTTGGGCTAGAAAAAAACAAGTCAATTAAGTTTTTTTTTAAAAAAATGGAATCATCATGGTTCTTTTCTTTTATTCTCCTTTCCTTTTCTTTCTCTTTTCTTCTTCATCAGCACGTCTTAGTCTCCTAGTAGATATATAGGTTTATACAAACAGGTATGAAGTAAAGGGTAGTCTGTGTTGAAAGAAGAACTTTAAATGAAATAAACTTAATGGAGTTTGCTTGAACGAAGTAAATAATTCATGAGTTGGGCAGTGTTCGTAATCAGAAGAGGTTCGGGGAGCTCCACTTCAGCAGTGCGGGCAGTGAGCTTTTACAGGCTGATGTAGAAGTAAGACAAAAAATATATATTTGATTGGTCAGACCCTAGTTAGAGGTTAGTTGGCAGTTTCTGACTGGTAAGGTGTCTAGTGTCATTTTACTATTGACATTGGGCATTTGTTTGCTTCCATAGGAACTTAAAGCACTGGAGCTAACCTAGCCCAATGGCCTCCTAATGAAAATATTTTTGATAGCTGTTCCTTGAATCCTTCAAATGATGATTGTTTAAATAAGTGATAGATTTAAACATCACATTTAATACTGTCACTCAATCTGTTTTTCTTTTCAGCAGAGAACACTGAAGTCTCACAACAGAACCTTAGCTGACCCTTGTGTAAGTACTGAGCTCCAACGATAGCCCCACAACAGTCCAGGTCCTATCCCTGGCTACGTGTTCGGTGGCATCTCTGCTTCTCCCTGGCACATGCTCACTCTCAGTGGGAAAAGGCTGCTGTGTGTGATGAGCAAAGACTCCAGACACATCGCCCAAGCCAGGTGGATGGGTCTGTGCTATGCCTCAGTGTGCACACATCCTTTCTGTCTGCTTCAGTGGAAAGCTTCCCATCTCCTCATTTCTCCCGAAAGTGAGCATGGGAGGAGGAGCTCTAGACTCCTGGGGTCTCTAGAGACACACGTTGAGGTGGTAATGGACAGGGTGGGCCTGTTGAGCAGGGGTAATGAGCAAATTTGAGAGGATAACAGTATTTTAAAGAAGTCAGTGGGAATGGGAAAGAAAACCTCAGACATTCACTCCAGGCACAGGCAGAGCTCAAGACGATCTTAGGCATCAGCTGAAGGAACAGGCCAGGCCAAGTTGGTGAGTTCAAGGTGTGGACTCTGCAGAGAAATGCACACAGGGCAAGTGGGTCCATAACAGAGCCCCTGTGGCCAGTGTCGAGGGAGCCAACGGGGTGCTGAGCTGGTTAGCACTGAAACTATCACCACTTAGCAAATCAAAGGTATTTCTATTCAAACTGCTTGGCAGGTGCAAGCCATTCTGATCCCACAGGCCACATTGATTCTCTGCTTGCAATATGGATGCTTGCTTTGCAGTCTGCCAGAATCACGGGTGACACCCCCTCTCTAAGCTAAATCATACTATGCTTCTTTTCTTTTGTCATGAGGTGGACATTTTAGGCAGGGTCAGCTTTTTGCACAGCCCTAAGGGGGAGCATTCACACAGAATATCATGCAGAAATACTAACACATGATACCCAATAGCAAAGAATAAATAGTTTTATACACAATACCTCCAAAGCAATTTCCCAACAAAATTTAGATCTTATCCACACTGGTATGAACCTTCAGCCAATTGAGGAAGCCTTCAATAGTCAAAGCAGCCCTGGAGTCCAGTGTTTGTGCGGCTTGTTTGGGATGACCTGAGACTCAGAGAGTTAGGTCACGCAGCCCACAGCCGAGAGTCTGGGGAGGAGAGAGAAACTGTTCCAGCAGAGGTGCTCACCCCTGTCAATAATCTTTCCTGAGACAGATATTAAGGCCAATAACAACACTGACTTACAGTATCTCCATACCTTAAAAACCAAACTGCTCCAGCAAAATCTCCACTCCAGCTGCACACTGGAACCACCTGAAGAACTTTGAAAAATATTATTACCTAGATCCAACCCCTAGAGGAAATTCTGATTTAATCATTCTGGACTATGACTTGAACATTAGGATTTTTAAAAGTCCCTAGATGATTCTGATTACCGATTCTATGACATAAATAAGAATACAATGCCGGTGCCCCAATCCGAGCCAAGTGATTCAGAATCCCTGGCGTCAGGACCAGGGCATTAGTATTTTATGTACTTTCCCCAGATGACTCTGACGTGCAGCTGGGCTAAGAACCAAAGGACAGAGAACGAAGTCCCTTGTTACAAGACTGGGGATGCAGGACTCTTAAACATCTGTTACATTTGTTATTTCCCTGTTCTTCTGGGGAGAGGAGTCATCACTTTCTTGAGAACGATGGTGATAATCCATAAGCATCTGCACTGGTGACAGGAAAGTGGCTCCGTGGCTCCATGACACAGCAGGCTCAGTCACCAAGTGGGGATGTGCATGAGATGGTCACAGGAAGGCGGAAGATCCTCCAACAACCCTGGGGTAGACAGGATGTTTGTCTACGGGAGTAGAGGTACCACCCAGTCGATGTCACACTGTCTCCACTCTGTCACAGAAGGTGGAACCAGGAGAGCAGGGCAGGGCGACAGCCCCTGCACACACCACTCAGTATCTCCTGATTCACACGTCCTCACCTATTATCAGGGAAAACAAACAAGCAATGTGGTTTCCTGTTTTAGTCACCCGTCTTCACCCCCTTGGCTTTGGAGATGGTCCAACACAGCACATCTGACACTGGACGGATGAGACTGACAGCAGCTTATTAGTCATATAGACTCAGAGCCCGGGGCAGGGGGCTGCACACACTCGGGGCCACGTGGGGGCTGCGCTGGAAGAAGGGGAAGGGCCCGCGGCTGTGGAGGGCAGGACCTCGGTTCCCGCGGGAGGTTGTGATTGGGTTTGAATGATCCCATGGCTGGAGGAAAAAAATGGCTATTCCAGGACAAGCAGGAGTTACACATGGTCCCCTTGATAAGAAGCGCCTTTAGCCAGGAGACTTATCCCAGGAGCAGTGGGGAGAAGTTGGGGACAGGCCGTTCTAGGTCCTCCCAATTTAACCAGATGTCCAGGCAGCACATAGTACTGTCCTCTCATTTCAGTCCGCATGCTGCCAAGGGCTCGGTCACAGACCAGTCTTTGTCACGAATACACACGTATTTGCACAGCATATGGTGTAGATGTGTTGGTGTCGTTATATTTAATCTACGAATTCTGTGGGTTTTAACGAATAGAAGTTACTTCACAACACTTGGATGCAAATGCTGCTAAATTTTAACTTCTCTAAATGAAATTAACTTTGGCTAAAGCCCCCGCATGTAGAACTATGAGAATCTAGCATCAGTTGATCTGGGAAGTCTCCACCCTCTTTTTAAGAATGAAGCAGCAGCTCTTTGACGGGCCCAGGAAATGAGGGTCGGGCCTCCGTCTTCAGCCCTGGGTGGCTGCTGTGACCACACTCCCTGGCCACTAGACGTGGCGCTTCCACACCTTCCATGCCAAGCTCAGCCATGGGGGTCTTCCCTCAGACTCCCAGGGCTGAGGAGCTCTGTCCTCCCTGGTTCCCACCTGGTCATCTGTACCCACCTTCNTTTTTCCGTGTCTGGCAACGGATCGCAACCCTCAGTGTCGCGCCCGTACCGGACCGGGACCCGCAATGGGATCACAACCCTTGGTGTTGGGCCTGCACCTCGCTCAGCCAGTGAGCGGGAACCGGTCTGTATGTGGGATCCAAACCCTCGGCGGGAGCGCCGCCCCGCACTCCCAAGTGGCGCACTGTAGCAGTGCACCACCGGGCCGGCCCCAAGCAGCAGCTCTTTGACGGGCCCAGGAAATGAGGGTCGGGCCTCCGTCTTCAGCCCTGGGTGGCTGCTGTCGCCACACTCCATGGCCACTAGAGGTGGCGCTTCCACACCTTCCAGCCAAGCTCAGCCATGGGGATCTTCCCTCAGGCTCCCAGGGCTGAGGAGCTCTGTCCTCCCTGGTTCCCACCTGGTCATCTGTACCCACCTTCCTTCCATTCCAGAGACTCTGCCACACGCCCAGGGACCCCCAGGCCCAGAACTCACAGTCCAGGAACTCCTGCTAAAGCCTTTTCTTCAACTCATGGGGAACTTATGGCCAAGAATATGGGATGCAGTGATACATCCCAGAACTTTATTCCACCGTATTTAATTATCAATACGTCTCCCTTCCATGAATCAATTTCATCACTGTGGTGTAGGCAAATGCATCTAACACTTTATTTCAGGACTTGTTTTATCTGCAAGATAATAATTGATCATCCTACAAAGTCATCATCTTGTTTTGTTGCTGGATTTTCTGTGTTAGAATCTCTGGTTTTTTAAGAAAAACTTCTGTGGTCTGACACACAGCTTTCTCCTCTTTGGTGAAGACAGGACGTCTTCTTCCGAAATCTCCACTCCCTGCTGTTCCTTAATATGCCAGGCAGAAGCCTACACGTATCCATGCAGGTTCACGCAAAGGCAGTGTGTTCTAGATTCCCACAGTGGTGCCTTGTGGGATCTCTCTGATCCTGGTGACAGGCACATTGTTTCACTTTCTAGCCAGGAAACTCGGATGTATGTGAGGTGTGCCAGGATGGAGGACAGCTGTTCTGCTGCGATACTTGTTCCAGATCCTTCCATGAGGACTGCCACATCCCACCTGTGGAAACCGAGAGGTCAGTGGGATGCAGTCCCCTCTCTCTCCTCTCCTTCTGGGAACTTCCCTCCTACCATGCACACTCTCCTCCCCCATGCATGTGTCCTGCTTGTGTCTGGATGGGAAGGAGCAGTGTCTTTAGGTCCTGGGACCCCGCAGTGTGATCCAGAGAGCTGTTTAAGGACACGGGCAGCAGGAGGTTAATGATCTTTGTGCTGTCCGAGACCCACCCTCTAGGACGCCAAGGCCAGTGCCTGGGCCCCTTTGCCTATATACTGTTTCTTTCCTCGAAGTTTTGCAGCAGGGACTCCTGTCCAAGGCGAGTCGGGTACAGGACACACCGCTGGTTGATGTTCGCACTTATTCAGGAAGGGCAGGAAGCATGGCTGGTCACACATTTCACCATGGTCTCATCGGGCTGACAGAGGCCCACGGTCCCCAAGGGTTAAAGCCCAGTTTCTGACACTCGGGCCTGGCAGGCGGGGCTCCTTCTGCTCACAGCAGCTCAGACGAGGAAAGCGGGTCCCACCACTCGATGACACCACCTTGCTCAGACTGTCTGCCTGCTGCTGCCACTGATGGGAGGGGACCATCGGCTGGACACCCCTTATGAGGGTCTTGGACACTCTGGGAGGTGTCCTCCACCCCCACAGCTGAGCCCATCGGCCAT
>NW_007736533.1:24784-29655 GCF_000696425.1 Galeopterus variegatus
CCACCCCCACAGCTGAGCCCATCGGCCATTCCTGAAAGGAGCACAGTGGCAGCCACAGGAGTGGTGGCTGTCTCCAGGGGCCTCACCCTCTGCTCACCTCATGTCCGACCCCTCAGGACCCCGTGGAGTTGCAGCTTCTGCAGGATGAATGAGTCTTCTGGAAGCCAACAGTGTAATCAGGAGCCTGAGGTCCTGGAGAGGCAGATGGGGCCTGAGGAGCAGCTGGTGAGTCGGATGTGAACCCCCAGCCTTCTCCTCTGCCCTCTCATGTGACAAGCAGAAACCACACAGGGTCAGGGGATGGCACCCAAAGTAACTCAGCCATTGCACGCCTCTTTCCAAGAGCCACACATGTTTGGGGAAGCTTCTGGAAGGTGGGAGTGACATGCTTGTGCCTGGGCATATGTACGGGCTCTTTCTCTCCAAGATGCTTTTCATTCACAGCCTCCTCCTTTTGCAGAAATGCGAGTTCCTTCTCATGAAAGTCTATTGCTGTTCCGAGAGCTCCTTTTTTGCTAAGATTCCATATTATTATTACGTAAGTAGCAACAGCAAACCATGATTACAGGCCCCCGTGACATTCTGTGACCCTGAAACGCGCACTTGTGAGGTGCGAGTTCATAACCCCATGGGAGGAAGAGATGAGCTGCTGTAGCCCTTACCGTGCTGTATTTCTGCTGGATCTTATGGGCATCATAGAAGCGAGTCGGTGAGCTATGCCTGCAGCTCTCCCGTTGGTATTTTTGTCACCAGATTAGGCTGTCTTCTCAAGGCCTTAAGGACACCATGTGGTTGGACAAAATCAAGAAGAAGCTGCGTGAGCAGAGCTACTCCCAAGTAGAGGGGTTCACACAGGACATGCGCCTCATCTTTCAGAACCACAGGGCGTCGTACAAGGTATGTGGACCCTCAGCTTCCACTTCATATGTTCTGCATTGAGTCGTTCTGCCCCTCAGTTTCTGGTGTCCGAGAAAACTTAGTTCCCCTCATCGTGTAACAAGCCTGCGCAAGCAAGGTTTCTGGAAGTGAGTGATCTTTTCAAATCGGGACTCAGGCTCACCATTGCAAAGTCACAGTGACTTAGAAGGTGTCCCTGAGTCTAGAGCCCTGGGAGCCTGAGAGCTCTTTCCTCCCCCTCCGTAAGGTGACAGGAGCCCACAGAGAAGAGTCCTGCCTGCTCCCACACAGGAAGAGAAGGAAAGTTCATCTAAACGCCATATTGTGCTTTATGTCCCCAGTCCAACTTCTCAGAAATCCCGAACCCCAAGTCCTGTACATGTGGGTGGGCCACATGGCAAACCAGGGTCACCAGAGAGGAGTAGAAGTGACCGGGAGACAGGAAGAGATCACTGATCTTACCTGACACTCTTCTATGATTTGAACTGATGCAGAGAACGTAGATTACTTTCCTAACTCACTGAAATAAGCAACCAAAGTCAAATAAATAATAGTCCCCAAGTGTGGTAATGATGTCACATTTGGTTCACGCAAAGGCAGTGTGTTCTAGATTCCCACAGTGGTGCCTTGTGGGATCTCTCTGATCCTGGTGACAGGCACATTGTTTCACTTTCTAGCCAGGAAACTCGGATGTATGTGAGGTGTGCCAGGATGGAGGACAGCTGTTCTGCTGCGATACTTGTTCCAGATCCTTCCATGAGGACTGCCACATCCCACCTGTGGAAACCGAGAGGTCAGTGGGATGCAGTCCCCTCTCTCTCCTCTCCTTCTGGGAACTTCCCTCCTACCATGCACACTCTCCTCCCCCATGCATGTGTCCTGCTTGTGTCTGGATGGGAAGGAGCAGTGTCTTTAGGTCCTGGGACCCCGCAGTGTGATCCAGAGAGCTGTTTAAGGACACGGGCAGCAGGAGGTTAATGATCTTTGTGCTGTCCGAGACCCACCCTCTAGGACGCCAAGGCCAGTGCCTGGGCCCCTTTGCCTATATACTGTTTCTTTCCTCGAAGTTTTGCAGCAGGGACTCCTGTCCAAGGCGAGTCGGGTACAGGACACACCGCTGGTTGATGTTCGCACTTATTCAGGAAGGGCAGGAAGCATGGCTGGTCACACATTTCACCATGGTCTCATCGGGCTGACAGAGGCCCACGGTCCCCAAGGGTTAAAGCCCAGTTTCTGACACTCGGGCCTGGCAGGCGGGGCTCCTTCTGCTCACAGCAGCTCAGACGAGGAAAGCGGGTCCCACCACTCGATGACACCACCTTGCTCAGACTGTCTGCCTGCTGCTGCCACTGATGGGAGGGGACCATCGGCTGGACACCCCTTATGAGGGTCTTGGACACTCTGGGAGGTGTCCTCCACCCCCACAGCTGAGCCCATCGGCCATTCCTGAAAGGAGCACAGTGGCAGCCACAGGAGTGGTGGCTGTCTCCAGGGGCCTCACCCTCTGCTCACCTCATGTCCGACCCCTCAGGACCCCGTGGAGTTGCAGCTTCTGCAGGATGAATGAGTCTTCAAAATGTATAGACTCTCTAACATTGTGACCTTAATTTTCCAGATATTTCACTCTTTAAATTGAATGTAGTATTTTAATACTATTTAAGTCTTTTGAAAGGGCTTATAATATTACAGACTTAAGTTGTGAAACATTTGAAACAAATGAAAAGTAAAATAGCAACTGACTTAGGACTGTATAGTTGTTGTACTAAGTTCTTTTAAAAAACACAAGTGTTCTAATCATTCTCGATTGCAAGTTGTCTGACACTAATAATTATTTTTGTCTTTATTATTTTTTCATAGTACAATGAGTTTGGCCAAATGGGACTTAGACTGGAGGCTGAATTTGAGAAGAATTTCAAGGAAGTGTTTGCTATTCAGGAACAAAATGAGAACAATTGACTGTTGCAGTGGATACTGAAGAAGTTTGGAGAATGCCAGCCGAAATATGGCACTTTGGGATGCTGAGGGCACTGGGGACAGGCCGGGATCATGTTCTCTGAGCTCCCCTCAGGTACCTGAAGACGATCCTCCAGAAAGAACCCCATGGCCATCAACCCCCACCCACCCACTGGGAATCTTAACCAGGGAAGGTGAACTCAGATCACAGGAGAGGACACTGGAGGCTGACACCACTCCCAGACAGATGACTCTTCTGAGGGCTGCTCTGAGGGAACGTGCAGTACCTGAGAGACTTTTGTCTGCATAACAGGACAACCTTCAGTCACCACACACTTCCTCCCCTCACCCTCCTGTCACTTGTGTTGTGACACCACCCCACACCACCGCCCAAGCTCCAAGCCCCTATTTCTTTGTGTAGCTCAGGATGCTCGATAAGTCAATCATCTGACCCTTCTTTGAATCTCATATTTTGTGGGACTTACCTGGGTACATATGTAAGTAATTAAATTTTTGTGGGACTTCTGCGAGTACATAAGCAGTAATTATAATGTATTTTTTCCTCCGGCCTTATGCCACTTTAATTCATAGCCCAGCCAAAGAACCTAGAAGGGTTGAGGGAAGCCATTTCTGCTTCCTACATGCTGTTGGTATCCTGTGAATCTCCTTTTCTGGCCAGGTCTTCCCCTCCCCCAGGTGCTGTGAGTGTTGGCTGCTTGTGCCACCATCGCAGAGTATTGCCTGGGCCCAACAGAGCCACCTTCTCTGGAGGTTACCCCTCATGGCCTGGGGCAGCCCCTTTGCCTCCAGGTGGAACCACGGATGTGGTGTTGCTCCTGTGTTCCCGTGGTCTCCAGCTGTGACATCCTGCCTGAGACTTTCCCACCACGCTATGCCACTTCCCTCACCCCTCTCCTGAGGGCACTCTCACAACAGCCCACCTGCTTAGGAGACTGTGTCCCAGAGTCTGCTTCTAGGGAACCCAACCTCAGACAATGGGCCTAAGACAATAGGCAAGGTCTAAGGATGGGATTCTGGAGCTGGGTCACTGTGTAGCCAAGTGGTGATGGGTGGAATATTGATAGTCTCGGGTGCTAAAATGGTGCAGCGCCCAAACTCACACCTGTAGGAAACTGGATGAGCTACAGGTGAAGGTGTGCACTAGCTGGTGCCATTGCCTGGCATTTAAGAGGGAGAAAAAGTAACTATAAGAATGTGGGTTTTGGTGGCTGTTGCTAAGTGGCACCTAAGTGCCACTAAAGTGTTGAAAAGAGAGGTGTTCATCACCAACCTAAAGCAAAGAGGCCCCCATGCCTGAAGGCAGCTAAGTGGCACTGATGTGTTGAAAAGAGAGGTGTTCATCACCAACCTAAAGCAAAGAGGCCCCCATGCCTGAAGGCAGCAAGGGAGGCTCCCCCAGGCCCTAATTTTAAGAATGGCAGAATGTCAGAGAAGACTGAATTCTATTCTCAAGGTGATCTCTCTGATGCCAAAGTCAAGGCCTTCAAACTCAGAATGGTGCTGTCTAGGTAGACACACGTGAGAATTTTAAACTCCACATACCCCCTGAGCCCACTGGGCCTGCAGAGAAGTCCCCCAACCCTTATTGGAAGAGAGAGCTACCACCCCCAGCACCCCATTCTGATTGAAGGAAAGTGTGCAGAGGCCTCTCAGCAAAACCCAGGCAAGGTGAAAAGAGGGTTTATGCTCCAAAGGAGCTAGGAGATTGAGTCTAGGAGTGGTTCTTGCATCAAGAAAGGTGAAATACATAACTGAATGAGGGAGAATTGTCCGTACAGGGGCACTCATCTGTGGCACAGCGTTTAGTTAGCCTGGCCAGGACCAAAAATGAGGATTCTGTCATGCTCCTGGGTGGTTCTTATAGTCTTAGAATAAGCCGTGGTACACATTAAATAAAGTATGAGGTATTTCAGAACTAGCATGCCAGACTCTGGAAAATGGATCCAAAGGCCCAGAGAGGCTGGCATGCTGGAATGGCTGTACTCTCTACAACTGGAAAG
>NW_007736533.1:30396-31253 GCF_000696425.1 Galeopterus variegatus
TCCATGAGAAGCCCAGCGGTGGCTGTCCTCTATTGTTTGGAATCATGATAGAAATGTGTAACATCCCTAGCAGTGATTGAAATAATAGGATTCCATAACAGAGGCCGGGGGTCAGCATTGAACTGTCAGAGCAAGAAAAAGTAATTTCTATAATGGGCAGCAAGGTTAGAACGTCGGCCAGGGACCTGGCCCACAGGTGTCTTTGAAGACAGCTAAGAGGACATGGTGTCCCTACAGGCAAGGGAGACGGGCAGCCAACATGGATTTTGCTTCATATACACCATCAAAAGAGATTGCAAACAAGTGAGCAGAAGACTGAGGTCAGAAGGACCTTGCAAGTGTGCATAGCAAGATTTCCTCCGCTCCTCACCAAAGGAATCTACGGTCATCTATTCAAGTAGCCACATGCTGGGGAAAGGAAAATGCACAGACCTTTCAAGGGTGGTAGAAAATAGCATCTGAGTTGATGCTAATACCTGGGGACCCAAAGCACCTTCATAGCCCCTGTCAGAGTAGAGTGTATGGAGGTCAGGCAATGTCGATCTCACAGTGGGTCCACTGGAGCAACAGAGCCACCAGCAATCAGTCCTCAGTTCTGGAATATACAATGAGGACATAGGCAGAAGTTGGCTGAAATGGTTCCTTAACCAATGTCTCCTTATCCTGTGAAATAACAACAATTCTCATAGGAAAGGCCAAGCAGAAGGCCCTGAAAAGGAAGCTTCCCATGTTGAAAATAGTAAGTCAAAAGCAATATCATATTCCTGATGAGTGACAGAGATTTGTGCCACCTGCAAAGACTTGAAGGAGGCAGGGTTGATATCCTCATTGCGCCTCCTTTTAACTCAGCAGCCTGC
>NW_007736533.1:32017-33489 GCF_000696425.1 Galeopterus variegatus
AAGACTTGAAGGAGGCAGGGTTGATATCCTCATTGCGCCTCCTTTTAACTCAGCAGCCTGCTCTCTGTGAAAGCTAGGAGGTTCACACTAGTAGATGACTTCTGGAAACTTAGCCAAGCAGTAACCCAATTGCAGTTTTTGTGCCAGGTGTAGTGTCTTTATTAGAGCAGGCTAGCACAGCCTCTGGCAAGTGGCATGCAATTATTAATGTGGAAAATATAATTTAAAAATATCCAGCAGGAGGTAGAAGAAGCAGTTCTCATTCACATGAATTAGACAACAGTATACGTTTATGGTCTTTCCCCAGGGCAAGGTGAATTCTCCTGCTCCCTGTTACAGTGTAGCCTGTCTGGACACTGCAGTACATTACCCTTGTCTACCACGCCATGACAGTATGTTTATTGGACCTGATGAGTAAGAAAGGTTGAGTATTTGGAATGCCTTACGTCACAGGCACTCCAGGTGGTGGGAGATAAACCTTACAAAGAGTCAGTGATGAGCCATATAAGTAAATTCTCAGGGGGTCAACAGTCTGGAGCATGTTAGGTATCACCTCCAAAGCTCCCGGCTGTGTACCTTGCACCTCCTGCCACTAAGAAGCTAATGCTCAACCAGCCATCAATGTCAGGAGAAGGACCAAGGTTGACGATTTGATGAAAATGATTATAAGCTTTGTAATGTGTGTGTATTTGGGATGGGGAGGCAGTGGGTAAATCATCTTAACAAGTAAAATGTGCCGATCAATGTTTTTCACTTAATAACAGGTAACAGACTTTGTCCCGTGTCAGTACATACAGCTCTATATCATCCACGTCATAGCTTTCATTTTTCATCAGACCTCAGTTGCATTTGGCGCTTTTTAGTTAATAATTTTGGTGTTGTGAGCAATACTCACTGGCACTGAGAGGCAGCGCAGGCTGGTGTTTGAACCACAGACTCTGAAGTTATCCCTTGGAGGTGCAAACCCAGGTCTTCCACTTGCTGGCTGTGGCAGGTTGCTCAGCCTTCCCCTGGACTGATTTCATCTGTAATGTGGAGCTACTAGTAATGCACAGCTCACTAGATCACTGTGAGCATTACTGAGTTCATATTTATTATGCACTTAGAAAGTGTCTGGTCCTGTAAGCAATACATAAAAAATAAATAACACCAAAAATTAACACAAACATCCTTGTATTAATTAGAGCTCTTTGCCCTCAAGAACGACTCAAGAAATCTAGGTTAAAAAAAAGGGATTTCACTGGTGAAATACACAGCAGCTCACAGAAAGGGCAGGAAGGTTGGGTTGCCAGGCCAGCGAAGAGCCCAGGAGCCAAAGCAGGGATCAGGGCAGCTCCAAGAACAATGGCTGGCTGTGTCTTTAGGATGTTAATAAAAGTCACCAACTGTTTTTTTGACTCCTCACAACATTTCACTTGAGTCCGACTCCCCCAAACAGAGACTGGTTGGCCTGGTTTGCTCCAGGGCCAGTG
>NW_007736533.1:34361-38737 GCF_000696425.1 Galeopterus variegatus
TTTCACTTGAGTCCGACTCCCCCAAACGGAGACTGGTTGGCCTGGTTTGCTCCAGGGCCAGTGTCTCAACCAACAGTCCTCTCCTCCTGCATGTAAAAGAGAGGTCATTTACCCAGAAATAAGGGGGACAGAGGTGGCTGGAGAGCCACGGAGAAGCAGCTGACTGATGGAACCCAGGGACTCGCAGCACTGGACCCTGCTGTCTCATGGAGGTGTGGGGCAATTCCGGGATGGTCAGGGATCCTGGAGTCCACTGGAGCAGGTTGACTGTGGCCCTGCTGTCCTGGGCTGTGAGGCAAAGACTGAGTTGGTTATTGTTCTAGAAAGAAGGCCCCCCCCAGACCCCCACGGGACAGCCAAGGGCAAGGAAGGGATCTAAGCCTGTCGATCTTGTCGGTCCAGTTTACCTGGACTCAAAGAGATGCGGGGTGTTTGCTGCAGTGCTGGGGAGCCTGGCTGGGTTTTACCCTGGGGGGAGTGTGCCTGTGTCACTGGGAGCTGCCAGAGGCCCTGACACTCTCCTTGTCCTCAGCTGCAAGGTCGTGGGCTCTTGGTTAGGACCCCTCAGCCTGAATCTCCCACTGGGGCTCCCCAGGGTGTCCGCACACACCCTGCTCTGCTGTGCTGGGGAGAAGCGCCTTCTGTCGTCAAGGAGGAGGAGTGGAGCTGGGGGTCTCCAGTGCTCTGTGTCCTCGCAGGTGGGGACACAGCCTGCGAGGCTTTGCAAGGCCCCAGATTCGGAGACAGGAACCGAACTTGTCTTGACTGTTTCCTGTTAGGCCAAACTTTCACTAGTCAGGTGCGGTTTACGTCCTGGTTACCTGCTCAGGGAAGTCAGAGCAAAAGGAGGCAGAGGGAAGGCTGGGGCCTGAGTCCCTGCCAGGAGATGCTGCTCCAGTGTGTCCCCGAAACAAAAACCAGATATGATATGTTTTAGTCCGTTTTGTGTGGCTATAACAGAATACCTGAGACTGGGTAATTTATAAAGGAAAGAGGTTTATTTGGCTTACGATTCTGGGACAGCTGCATCTAGAACGGGCCTCAGGCTGCTTCTACTCATGGCGGAAAGTGGCAGCAGCCGGTGGGTACAAGCAGATCACATGGCAAGAGGAAGCAAGAGAGAGAGAGAGAGAGGAGGTGCCAGGGTCTCTTTAAGCAACGAGCTCTAGCGGGAACTAATGGAGCGAGAACTCACTCATTACTCCCCCCTCCCCCGGGGAGAGCATTAATCCATTCATGAGGGATCCGCCCCCATAACTCAATCAGTTTCCAGCACTGCCACATTGGGAATCAAATTTCCACATGAGTTTTGGAGGGGACGACACATCAAACTCCATCATGATACCAGCGCTCAATCCCCTCCTTTATCAAAGAAAAAACAGTCTCGGGCTTCTCAGCACCAACTTACACGTCTCATCTGGGTAGACGGTTTGTAAGTGTGAGTATTAACTCCAAGTGAAATTCTAGAATAATCCGTGTCTTTTCCCAGGTGTATGATTTGCTGTATTATTTTGTTTACGGAAACAAATCCACTGCTGTGTACACACAAGTACCACGTGTGAGGGGCGACAGCTCTGCTCGTGCGTCCCCTCACGCAGACGTGCTTTCTGTGCTGCTGCTGTGCGGCGACATCTCTCCTCATTGGTGTGCAGGGGGCTCGGGGCTCCATCTGCCACCGCCGGCGTCTCCAGGACCAGGGTGGGCGCGGGTGTGGGCAGGGCCGGTCTGCTGCTGAGGGGTGAGGACCAGGGAGTTCTGCTTCTGATGTTCAGGAGGAAGCTCCTAACCAACAGTGCTCTCGCAGAGAACAGCTAGAAACTGGACAGTGATCAAAACCAACTGCCTGAGCCCTCTGGGAAGTGAACGGAAGCAGGGGTAGACGTCGGACCTTGGAGGAAGCAGCCTGTGCATGGCTGACTTCCTGTTCATTATCGCCTGGACCTTGCCCGGGGAGGCCCAAAACGTCAGCATAAAGCCCACTTCTTTCTGTTGGCAGAGCCAGGGGAAGGAGTCCAGGGCAAGCTGACTTTCCAGCGCGTGAAGGGAAAGTCCTGGAGGGAGAAAAGTATAGAAAGGAGCCCGAATTATTTGTATAAATCCTTCCCATGCCTCTGAGTAATGTCCGGGGAGAACTGAAATCAGTCTGAACTGAGGGCTAAGCTTCGCCCATCGCAGACAAGACTGAGCGTGCAGCTCGGGCCCAACCAAGTGAATCTCCTGCTACACTGAGGCTCTGCCTGTTCTGATTCGAGTGAGAGTTGGCAAGGAGCTGCCAGTTTCGTCGATCTACACACAGGCAGGTCACTGTGGTCTCCAGAACAAGGTAATTCATCAAGTGCTGTCAGACCTTCCGCTAACACTTCTGTTCAGATCCTCTGGTCTGAAATGTGTCATCTGACATGAAACCACATGTTCCTACATTGCATCAAACTGGGATTTTTCTCTCCTGAAATCTTCATTCAGGTTTTCCCCTGAACCCCCTGGTGTGGGACTGAAAAAGTCTACACTGGTTCATACAAGGACTGTGCATTCTAAGTTCCTGTAGTGGTTACCCCACCAATATTCCAGCTGAAACTAGGGTGTGGAGAGTTCATGGAAGAGGGTGACTCCTCCACTGGGACCCTCGTCTCACATCTTTAACTGCTTCCTGCCAGAGCTGCCGGGGAGGGGTAGAACCCCATTCCATCCCCTGTCCACCCCATTCCCCAGAGGATCGTCTGCAGTTGCCTGAGTCTGGGTGGGGAGGAGGACACAGGAGCCCAGCCTTGAGATCCCAAGAGCGTAAGTCTGAGCCCTATAATGATGTGGCTGCAGCTTCTGACCCTCTTGGGTGTCTGTGACCACTCCTCCAGGTCTCTGACAATGGAATTGAGCCCGTGGCAGATGCACTCCGCATGCCAGTGACCATGACCACATGTAGAAGCTTTTGCAAAGTCTTTTGTCACTGCATGTGGCCTGGAGTGCTGTACAGGAGCCAGCTGGTTGTATTTGTTTTGTGCTTATTCAGCAAATAGAAGAAATAGCCCTCAGAGTCCTACACTGTACCACTGTCTGAATGATGCCTGGTAAATCCAGGCCTCACCTGCCCAAGCATCCCTCTGGGTAATGATCCTCATTGGTGCGCAGGGGGCTAATACTTGGTTCTCACAGCAACAGCTATTAGAAGGAAATAGGCACAGCTATTTAGAAGGAAACGATGGTGCTTCTACAAATGTTGAGGTGTCCTGGTAGTCACAACCTTGAGAAGAGAAGGATTTTTGGTTTCTTTTCCTGTGTATAGACCCCAGAGCCCGGCCCTACGGAGGCTGTAATACCGAGAAGGGCCCCTAGAGGGGAGTGTAGACCGGGCTGGAGC
Organism: Galeopterus variegatus; assembly: GCF_000696425.1. Lineage (NCBI taxonomy): Eukaryota > Metazoa > Chordata > Mammalia > Dermoptera > Cynocephalidae > Galeopterus > Galeopterus variegatus. Next base: position 37,717 of record NW_007736533.1, read on the forward strand.
CGAATCAGTGAGGAAAGCTGGTGCTGAGCCCACAGTCTTGGGGACACCCGGCTGCTAAAATGAGAGAAATAGAAGTCACAGGCTCCTTCCGTGCTTTGTGGCCTCAGGGAATGTCTGTGGCTGGCCTCACTGGCTGGGTGATCACGGGAAAGATGCACGCGGTGGTACAGGGGATGTCCGTCCTTTTCCAATTGTTGATGCGCCACGTGCCAGGAAACACTGGAGTGGGACTGAGAGCTCCCACCCCAGGTGCCAGGCACCTGCTCTCCACTCTCCATTTCTGCAGCCATGGGGGGTGCCAGGTTCTCTAACCTCATGCCCCAGGGCCCGCTGCTGCAGCCATTGCCACTGCCTCCTATTCTTGAACTCTGGGCCAGGATGCCTGTGGCCTTGTCTCAGGGATAGACCTCTGGTCCCCACAGGGGTGCTCCAGATGTCACCCACTACTGACATCTGAACCCAAGCTATGTTCTTGGTGAAGTTTACGAAGCTCGTGACTTTGTAGGGTCCCCTGCCCGGTGGTCCTTCCTCAGTCACTGCCTCTCCTGCTTTCCAGTTTTCCAGGGTCCAGCTTGAGCTACTTCGGGGACAGCAGAGAGTTTATACTGGCAGTGCAAAATGCTCCAGGCATTCCATATTTCCTTCCAATCACTCTAGAGCGCTGTCTGCTTTTGGCCCCTGAATCCTCATCTGCTCCTGCCCTCTGCTCACCTGGGGCCCTGGATTCTACACACTCCCGGATCCCAGCTGCCTCCCTGTCTCTGCCCCCAGTTCGGCCTGGAGCTCTGGTCCCTGGTGTCTGCGGCCCCATTCTCACTTGCTCTTTGCTCCATTCTTTACTTTGGATTTTATGCTGGTACAGAGTAAGTCATCTTCGTCACTCCTTATTCCCTGTGGAATGACAAATCAGAATCCGAATGAAACATCTGGGCACAGATGTCAACCTGAGGAAGAGGTCAGCCCCAGCCAGAAACACCTGCCTTTCATTTCTGGGTCATCTCAGTTCCAGCCTCCTCCAGTG
>NW_007736533.1:38898-39610 GCF_000696425.1 Galeopterus variegatus
TCATCTGCTCCTGCCCTCTGCTCACCTGGGGCCCTGGATTCTACACACTCCCGGATCCCAGGTGCCTCCCTGTCTCTGCCCCCAGTTCGGCCTGGAGCTCTGGTCCCTGGTGTCTACGGCCCCATTCTCACTTGCTCTTTGCTCCATTCTTTACTTTGGATTTTATGCTGGTACAGAGTAAGTCGTCTTCGTCACTCCTTATTCCCTGTGGAATGACAAATCAGAATCCGAATGAAACATCTGGGCATAGATGTCAACCTGAGGCAGAGGTCACCCCCAGCCAGAAACACCTGCCTTTCATTTCTGGGTCATCTCAGTTCCAGCCTCCTCCAGTGAAACTCAGGTGTCTTTTCATCGCCCCTGGCTGTCATAAGTAGCCCCAGAGTCCAGGCTCCTTAAACCCTCGCACTGAAAATGTTAACCATTGTCACCAACGTGGCTATAGCCTCCGGCCCTGGGGCTTGGAGAGTTACTTCTCTGTCACCTCTGGCTGATTCCCAGGAACACTCAGAACATGCTCCTGAGTTTCCATGCCCAGCACTTCAGCTCTCACCTCTCTGCGACCGAGGTTGGGACCTGACTCGGTCCTGTCCAGGCTCTCCCATGCCTGAGAGACGGTCCAAGTGTCCCGCTGTCCCTTCCCCAGCAGCGTCTCAGCGAGGGGAAGGGGCAAGGGGGGTCACCCCCAACCCCACGTCGACTGTGCCGCCCT
>NW_007736533.1:40807-41185 GCF_000696425.1 Galeopterus variegatus
TCTCAGCGAGGGGAAGGGGCAAGGGGGGTCACCCCCAACCCCACGTCGACTGTGCCGCCCTCTCAGAAGCAGAAGCAGCTGAGCACAACGCTGGGTTAAGTGCAATTCTTTGCTTTCTTTGCACAAACAAGTGCACTCCTCGGAGCTGTCCCTGCTGTCCCTGGGGTCCTCCTTCCCTGGTCCCGCAGACCTCTCCTCCTTACCTGCTGCCACATTTCAGGAAAGCTGAGAACCTAAAAAACACTTTCACTTCTCTTTTCCCCATTTGGGCGGAGCCCTCCCTGGTGAGTCATTTCCTGCTCAGGGGCCCGGCAGCCACACTGGACACGGGCTGGGGACGCTGGAGGGATCAGGGGACAAGCTGTGAGGCCCAGGCAG
>NW_007736533.1:46773-47575 GCF_000696425.1 Galeopterus variegatus
ATGTATATTACTAATTTTAAAAAGATTTTCTAATAAAATTTGTATTTTTATCTCTGGGGGTATTATTCTTCTGCTGGATTTCTTCACAGATATTTGATATTATTAGGCTATTAAAAGTGCAGTATTCCCCTTTCATCTGCAGTTTTGCTTTCCATGGTTGCTATACCCATGGTCAACCATGGCTGGAAGACATTAAATGGAAAATTCAAGAAATAAACAATTCATAAGTTTTAAATTGCTGCCATTCTGAGTAGCGTAATGAAATCTCATGCCATCCCACTCTGTCCCACCCAGAATGTGAACCATCCCTTTGTCTTCAGACCCACACTGTAGACACCAACTACCCGTAATAGCCGACAGGGTTATCAGATCGACTCTCACGATATCTCAGCCCTCGTGTTCAAGTAACCCTATTCCATTTTAATAACGGACCCAAAGGCTGACATATTGTTAGAATTGATCTATTTTATTATTAGTTATTGTTGTTAATCTCTTATGGCTAATTTATAAATTAAGCTTTATCATAGGTATGTATGTAAAAGTAAAAACATGGTGTGTATAGGGTTTGGTACCCTCCGTGGTTCCAGGCCTCCACTGGGGGTCTTGGAATGAATACCCAGCAAACAAGGGGGGGCTACTCTACTAAATTCTCTCATGTAGGAATCTGTTTAGGTGACTCCTATACTGACCCATGGTTCTATATTTTGTTCCTGTTTCAATACTGACATGTTTTAGTTACTATGATTTCATAGGTAAAGCCCTTTATCACTCCTCTTTTCAAAATATTCTTGGCTATTCTTGA
>NW_007736533.1:49062-70691 GCF_000696425.1 Galeopterus variegatus
ATATATATATGTTGTGTGTGTGTGTGTATATATATATATATATATATATATATATATATTAAAAAATTAGTCAACAGGTCTTTAAAAAAAATGGTAGATCTTTTCTCAATCCTTCCTAGCCTATGCCAGGTGGATTCTTTCTAACTCTTTTAGCTCTTCCCTCTGACATTTATTTTCGTAATTCTAAATGATACGCTGACAGTGCTGTTTTGTGATTTTTCAAATTTCAGACATTACTCTATTCACACAGTTCTGCAGAAGATAAAGGCTTCTCTCAACACTCCTTCCAGTCCCTGCCTATTCTCGTACTACATCGTGGTTTGGGGTTAATCGCTAGCCAGCTACCATCATCATCACTATGTATATATTGTTCATAGCTGCACCGTGTCGTGTGTTGCGATCACATTTCCTTTCCTGTTCACACCTCCTCTTCCCACACAGGTAGCTGTTGCCGTCTTGTGCACTTGTATTGCTTGGATTTTGTGTGTCCTCGTTTATCAGTTCTTCCCAAACTCTACAGGACTGTAAAATTCTCAGCACAGTGAGACACGTTGGGTAGCTTATCAATTCTGCCGTCTTTTCTCGGCGAGGCCCTCCTGGAACCGTCCGTTCTCCTGATCCAGTCAGTCCTGGTTCTTTAGTCTCCCAGGCGGACCTTCTGAAACTTGGCCTCTCTCCTGTGTTGGGTCCTGGCTTTGGATTACATGCACTCCTCTCTTTTGTTTTCCTCTCTCATTGTGGTTTAGCACATTATCCAGTAGCCTCCTAAGAGTTCATGGAAGGTACACATATATTTTTAACATCATCCATGTCTGGAAAAAAACTTTTTACTCTTTATCTTCACAATTGTATGAAAATGTGGTAAGTATAAAGGTCTAGTTTGGAAGCTAATCTAGTCCGTTGCCTTGCAGTTTGCAGCACTGCTGATGAGAAGTCTGATGCTGTTCTGACCTTCTTTCCCTGTTCTTTGCATGCCGCCTGTTTACCTCTCTTAAACTTTCTGATTCTTCCCTTTAATCCCTGGATTTTGAAATTTCATGATAGTTTACCTGGGTGTGGACGTTGGGTTTACTCAATGTGCTTAGTACTCCAGGGCCCTTTCAAATGGAAACTAATTTATTTAAATTTTCATAATTTTGCTTGGAATTTTTTTTTGATTATTTCCTTCCTTTGGCTTTTTCTCTTCTCTTTTTGGAATTTTTGTTTGTTGGACATTAGTTCTCCCAGATTGATCCTGTAGAAACATCTTGTTTTTTCTTGGCAGTCTTGTATCTCTTTTTCTTTTGAATCTCCTATCTATGAAGTGTTCTCAGGTCATTCATTCCTTCTGGAGTTATTTAGTATCTCTTTCTAAACTAAAAACTGTAATTTGATGTTATTTCTCTTCTCCCTGATCCTATCCCCTCCATAAACTTTCTGAGTCCTTATAGTCTGAAAGGACCTTTATTTAACTTTCATACCTGAATGAGTATATGAGTGTATTTAGAATTAAGGTTCAAAATGATTTTCACTTAAAAGTTTGGACATTTTTTTTCATTGTCTTCCTACATTCAGTGTCTCCTATAAAAATACCAACTTTAATCAGGTTTTCATTTCTTTGTAGGTAACTTGTTTTTGCTTTATGAAATCTTTATGATTTGTTATTCATGCTAGATGGTCTAGATTATTTCTATAATATATGGGTTTTAAGTATTTGTTCTCTGGGCTTCACAGTTCTGTTTTGTTTTTTAAATAAATATGAGACTGTGTTTATTTATTTATTGAATGGGATGTAAGTTTTTCAGTTAAAATTACATCCAAAATTTAAGAACACATTTGCCATCCTATTGAAATCATCTAAGTGGGTAAACATAGTGAGATATTTTAGAAACACAGAACTTGATACAAATTGCTTGAATTAAAAAATGGCCAAGAGTTTAAATATTTAGTTGCAATTATGTTTTTCTTTTTTTCAGCTTTATTGAAGTACAATTGACAAAATTGTGTACATTTAAAATGCACGATGTGGTGACTTGATATATGTATACTTTCTGAAAAGATTACCACAATCAAGTTAGTTAACATATCTATCACCTCACATAGTTACTATTCTGTGTGTGTGTGTGGTGAGAACATTCAAAATCTACTCTTAGCAAATTTTAAGTATACAATACAGTATTGTTAACTATAGTCATCATGCTGTCCATTAGATCCCCAGAACTTACTCATCTCATAACTCATAGTTTGTACTCCTTTTTTTTTTTTTTTTTTTTTTTTTTTGTTTTTTTCCGTGTCCGGCAACGGGTCGCAACCCTCAGTGTTGCCCCCGTACCGGACCAGGGACCGGCAACGGAATTGCAACCCTCGGCGTTGCTCCCGCGCCTTGCTCAGCCAGTGAGCGGGAGCCGGTCTGCATGTGGGATCCGAACCCTCGGGCGGGAGCGCCGCCGCGCTTCCCAAGCGGTGCACTTATCCAGTGCGCCACCGGGCCGGCCCATAGTTTGTACTCTTTGACCAATATTTCCCCATTTCCCCACCCCCCAACTCCTAGCAAGCGCCTTCTAGACTCTATTTCTGTATTCAATGTTTTTTGATTCCACAATAAGTGAGATCATACAGTCTTTGTCTTTCTCTGTCTGACTTAATTCACTGAGCATAATATCCTCAAGGTTCATTTATGCTGTCACAAATGGCTGATTTCTTTCTTTTTTATGGTTGAATATCCCATTGTGTGTATGTATGTATGTACATATATATAAAAATATAATATACATTATAATATATAGTATTATGCACATTAGCATATAATAATATCCCATTGTATGCATACATATATTTATATATCTATGATGAGAGATGGATAAAAGATAGATAGATAGAAGATAGCTCGACAGATAGCACATATTCTTTATCCATTCATGCATCAACCAACACTTAAGTTATTTCCGTGTCTTGGCTATTCCCGTGAATAATGCTGCAATGAAGATGGTGGTGCAGATAACCCTTCATGATACTGACTTTGTTTCCTTTGGATAAAAGGGTACTTCCAAAAGGTTGTGGAAAATAGAATTAAAAGATAATGCAAATGTTTCCGTGAGTTTTTGAAGTACCCTCATACATACTCAGAAGTGGAATTACTGGATCATAAGTAGTTTTATTTTTAATTTTTTGAAGAATGTCCAGACTGTTTTCCATAATGGCTGTACCAGTTTACATTCCCACTAAGTGCACAAGGATTCTCTTTTCTCCACATCCTTGCCAACATTTCTTATTTCTTGTCTTTTTTATAATAACCATTCTTATAGGTGAGGTGATATCTCACTATGGTTTTAATTTCCTTTTTAGTGATTATTAGTGACGCTGAGCATTCTTTCATACACCTGCTGGCCATTTGTCTGTGTTCTTTTGAGGAATGTCTATTCAGGTCCTTTGCACATTCTTTAATCTGTTTTGGATTTTTTGGATTTTTTTGTTTTTACTATTGGATTGTTTGAGTTTCTCATATTTTTTGGATATTAACCCCTTATCAAATGTATGGTTTGCAATTATTTTCTCCCATTTTGTAGTCTGTCTCTTCACTCTGTTGATTGTGTCCTTTGCTTGACAGAAGTTTGTTAGTTTGATGTAGTCCCACTTGTTTATTTTTGCTTTTGTTGATTGTGTTTTTGCGTCATATCCAAAAAAAATCATTTCCAAGACCAATGTCAAGGAGCTTTTTTCTTATGCTCTCTTCTAGGAGTTTTATAGTATCAGGACTTACATTTACATCTTTAACCCATTTCAAGTTAATATTTTTGCATGGTATAAAATGAGGTTCTAATTTTATTCTTTTGCATGTAGATATCCAGTTTCCCTAACATCATTTATTGAAGAGACTACCCTTTCTCCATAGCATGTCAAATATCAGTTGGCTGTATGTGTGTGGATTTACTTCTGGGCTCTCAATTCTGTTTCATTGGTCTGTATGTCTGTTTTTATGCCAGTACAATACTGTTTTGATTACTATAGCTTTGTAATATAGTTTGAAATAAGAAAAGTGTGATGTTCTAGCTTTGTTCTTTCTCAAGATTGCTTTGACTGTTTGGGATGTTTGTGATTCCATACAAATTTTAGGATTTTTTTGTGTGTGTGTGTGAAAAATGCCATTGGAATTTTGATAGGGATTACATTGAATCTGTAGATCACTTTGGGTAGTATGGACATTTTAACAACATTAATTCTTCTGATCCATGAACAGGATATCTTTCCATTTTTCTGTGTTTTCTTCAATTTATTTCATCAATGTTTTATACTTTTCAGTCCACAAATCCTTCACTTCCTTGGTTAAATTTATTCTTAAGGGAGGAAAAATTGTGAACTAGTGGGTAAAAAACTATGCTATCTACCCTAATGAATCATTGTGCAGTATATGCATGTATTGAAACAGCACACTGTACTCCCCAAATATGTACACATAAATGTTTTTTTAAAATAATTTTATTGTTTTTGATGCTATTGTAAATGAGATTTTTAAAAAATTTCTTTTCAGATAGTTTGTTGCTATTGTTTAAAAATTCAGCTGATATTTGTATGTTCATTTTTTACCCTGCAAATTTATTGAATTCCTTTATTAGTTCTAAGAATTTTTTGGTAATGTCTTTCAGATTTTTACATGTAAGATCATGTTGTCTGCAAACAGAGATAATTTTACTTCTTCCTTTCTGATTTGAATGCCTTTTATTACTTTTGCTTGCTGATTGCTCTGGCTGTGACTTCCAGTACTGTGTTGAATAGAAGTTGTGAGAGTGAACATCTTTGTCTTATTCCTGATTTTAGATGGAAAGCTTTCAATTTTCATTGTTGTGTATGATGTTATCTGTGGGCTTGTCATAAAATTTGGCCTTTGTTGTGCTGAGGTGCATTCCTTTTCTACATAATTTTTGGACAGTTTTTATCATGAAAGGATGTTGAATTTTTCACATGATTTTTCTGCCTCTATTGAGATGATCATATGATTTTTGTCCTTTATTCTGTTAATGTGATGTATCACATTTAGTGATTTGCTTATGTCAAAGCACCCTTGCATTCCTGGGATAAATCCCACTTGATCATGGTGAATGATCCTATCAGTGTGCTTTTGAACTTGGTTTACGAGTATTTTGTTGAGAATTTTTACATCTATGTTTATCCAATGTTTTCTTGTTGATTTTCTGTCTGGTTGGTCTATCATTGTTGAGAGTGGAGTATTAAAGTCCCCAGCTATTATTGTATTACCATTTATTTCTCCTTTCAGTTCTGTTAGTATTTGCTGTATACATTTAGGTGCTCCAACGTTGGGTGCATTCTTATTTCTAATTGTTCTATGCTCTTGATGAATTGACCTCTTTATCATTATGTAATGACCTTCTTTGTCACTTGTGATAATTTTTGGCTTAACATATATTTTGTCTGATAAACATATAGCTACTCTTGTTCTCTTTTTGGATACCATTTGCATGGAATACCTTTTTCCATATTTTCCCTTTCAGGCTGCATGTGTCCTTAAAGCTAAAGTGAGTCTCTTACATGTAGCAAATTGATGGATCCTTGCTTTTTTTTGTTTGTTTGTTTTTTTAATCTCTTAACTTATTCTGTGTCTTTTGATTGAAGAATTTAATCCACTTATTAATAAGTAAGTAATTACTACTGCCATTTTTTTCATTGTTTTCTGGCTATTTTGTAGTTCCTTTGTTTCTTTCTTCTTCTCATGCTGCATTCTTGTGTGTTTTGATGACTTTTTGTAGTGGTGTGCCTTGATTTGTTTCTCTTAATCTTTTGTATATCTACTATAGGTTTTTCCTTTGTGGTTGCTTTGAGGTTTATATAAAATATCTTATAATTTTACCACTGTATTTAAGATAATAACATATCTTCAATCACATATGATACTCTTACTTATCTTCCCCTCACATTTTATTGATGTCACAATTTACATCTTTTTTATATTGTGTATCCAATAAAAAATTATTATAGTTAAACTTACTTTTAATATGTTTGCTTTTTAACTTTTATACCAGTATTGAAATTGATTTATGCACTACCATTACAATATTAGAGAATTCTGACGTTGACTACATATTAACTTTGCCAGTTGTTTTATATATCCATATGTTGTTAATGACGGTCATTTTATTTGAGCTTGAATAACTCCCTTTTGCACTTATTGTATGACACATCTAGTGGTGATGAATACCCTTGGCTTGTGTTTGTTTAGGAAAATCTTTATGTTGCTTTCATTTCTGAAGGACAGCTTTGCCAGGTACAGTACTCTTGTTTGGCAGGTTTTCTTCCTTGTAATATTTGAATATACTTAATCACTGTTGGCCTGCAATGTTATTGCTGAGAAATCCACTGATAGCCATATGGTGACTACTTTGTTCTGATGAGTCACTCTTCTTGTGCTGCTTTCAAAATTCTGTTTTCTCTTTTGACAATTTAATTATAATGATTCCCAGTGTAGACCTTTTGGGGTCAATCTCTTTTGGAACATTTGGAACTCTTGAATCTGGGTGTCCATTTATCTTCTCAAATTTGGGAAGTTTTCAGCCACTGTTTCTTTAACGAGCCTTTCCTTTCTGTTTTCTCTCTCTCTCTCTCTCTCTCTCTCTCTCTCTCTCTCTCCCCCCTACCCTCCCTCCCTCTCTCTCCTCCTTCTGGAATTCCCATAATTTGTATATTGTTTCATTTGATTGAATCCCATAAATTCTGTAGGCTTTCTTTACTCATTTTCATTCCTTTTCCTTTTTGCTCCTCTGAGTGGATACTTTTACATGACATCTCTGCAAGTTCACTGGTGCTTTCTTTTGCTTGATCGAGTGTATTGTTAAGGCTTTCTATTAAATTTTTCAGTTCTGTCATTTATTCTTCATCTCTAGGATTTACTTTTAAAAATAACTTCTGTTCCTTGTTGATGTTCTCATTTTATCAATATAATTTTTTTTTATTTTTCCGTGTCCGGCAACGGATCGCAACCCTCAGTGTTGCCCCTGGACCGGACCGGGGACCGGCAACGGGATTGCAAGCCTCGGCGTTGCTCCCATGCCTCGCTCAGCCAGTGAGCGGGAGCCGGTCCGTATGTGGGATCCGAACCCTCGGACGGGAGCGCTGCCGCGCTTCCCAAGCGGCGCACTATCCAGTGCGCCACCGGGCCGGCCCTCAATATAATTTTTTATAATTTTGTTTAGTTATCTATCTGTGTTTTATTGCAGTTCACTGAAATTTTTAGAGAGGCCTATTCTGAATTCTATGTCAGTTGGTTCATAGATCTCTATTTCTTTAGGGTTAGTTATTGGGACCTATTAGTTTCCTTGGGTGGTCTTATTGTTTCCTTTGCTCTTTATGATCCTTGTATACTCACATTGGTGTCTGCACATTTGAGGAAGCAGTAACCTCTTAGAGACTTTACAGGTTTGCTTTGATTTGAAAGGAAAAGACCTTCATCAGTCAGTCCAGCCTATGGTCCTGGAGGGGCCAGCTGGTAGCATTCACACACAGGCAGGACTTGCTGTTGGGGTATCTAGTTGGGTGGGGTCATGTGTTGGCCTGTGCTCTGAGTTTGGGTTAGGGCTCCTGGCTGGTCTCTGTGGTTGGGTGGGTCTATTGGCTAGGCTCTGCAGTCAGGCAGAGCTGCCGAATGGGCTCTGAGATTGCACGAGGCCTCAGGATGTGCACTGCTGGTGGGCAGGGCCATGATCTGGTCACTGTTATCAGGCAAGGCTATAGGCTGTGTTCCACAGGTGGGTAGAGTTAGTGGCTGTTCCCAAGAAGGGTGGGGCTGTTGGCTGTGCTCCAAGGTTAGTCAGGGTTGCTACCCAGCTCCCAGGTTGAGTAGAGCCACATGCTGTGTCCCACATTTGAGTGCTTGTTGCAGACTGGGCTCCTCAGAGGGTGGCATCGCTACCAGACTGTGATCAGGCAAGGCTGCAGGCCATGTCAAAAAGATGGCTACAGTCACTGGATGGGATCTATGATTGGCTAGGGCAACAGGCTATGCTCTGCAATTGGGCAGGATTGTTGGCTGGGCTCCCTGCATGAGCATGGCCACAGGATGTGCTCAGCAATTGGGCAGTGTCATCTGCTTGGCTCCCTGGTCTGTTGGGGTCACAAGCTGCACCCTGCAGGTGGGAGGGGTCACTGGCTTGGCTTTCTGTCCACGTGGGTCATAGGCTGCATAGTGAGGCTGGGCAGGGTTACAGTTTGCATTTTTTGGTCAGTGGGGCCAGAGGCTATGCTCTGCAGATAGGCAGGGTCATTGCTTATCTACCTGCTTAGACAAGGACATAGGCTAGGTTCTGAGGCTGGGCAGGGTCACTCTTGGGATTCCCTGGTCAGGTGGGGCAATAGGCTGAGCTCTGTAGCCGGTACAGGCCACTGGCTAGGGACCTAAGCCAGGCAGAATAGCTGACTGTGCTCCCTGGCCATGAGAGGCCATTAGCTTGACTGTAGGTGGGCCAAGCCACTGGCTGGTCTCTCTGGTAAGGCACCGCTGACAGCAGGAATGAAGTGCCATCATCATGATACATGCATCATCACTGTAAGACCTGCTACTCTTCTTTGTTTTTAGTTGACTTCATATGGTCTAGCCCCAGCAATTCCCCCATGAGCCAAGACAAAAGTGGACCTCCTGGAAAGTACCCCAGAATGCTGGGAAATCTGGGTGTTCCCCTCAGGCTCTCCTCTCACAAAGGCATTCTTATCTGTGGATCGTTGCTAGTTGGTCTTTCTGTGAGGGGAACAAGCCAGGGAATGTCTATTCTACCATCTTGTTTACATCAGATCTTGGATAGTCTTTTTTCATCTAAAGTTTTAGCTTCAGATCTGGGAAACTTTTTTCTCATTTTATTTGATTTTCTTACTTTCATTCTTTCTATTCCTTCCTCTGGAATTCCTGTTGACAGAATGTTGAAACGTGATTACAGTTTATCTTTAGTTTTTCAAGTTTTCTATATCTTCCTCTCCTCCCCTCTTTTATTCTAGAAAGAAAATGTGGCTCACTAACTTGCTTTTCAACTGAATCTCTCTCACTATTAGTATACCTACTTTTATTTTTTTTTATAGCTTTAATGTGATATAATTTACATAGTATAAAAATCACTTGTTTTGGGCCGGCCCTGTGGCACACTCGGGAGAGTGCGGCGCTGGGAGTGCAGCGATGCTCCTGCCACGGGTTCGGATCCTATATAGGACTGGCCAGTCCGGTCACGAAAAAGACAAAAAAAAAAAAAAAAAAAAAAAATTGTTTTAAGTGTATATTTCAGTGATTTTTAGTACATTTACAGAGTTGTGCAACCATAACCACAATCCAAGTTTGGAATATTTTCATGAACCCAGCTTCCTGTGGCTATTTGCAGTCAATTTATGTTCCTATTTCCAGCCCCAGGAAATCACTAATATATTTCTGTCTGTGTAGATTTCCCTTTTCTAGATATTTCATATAAATACATCATATATTATATTGTCTTTTGCACCTGAATTCACTCATTATGCATAATATTTTTGAGGTTTACCCATGTTGTAGAATATATCAGTATTTAGTTCCTTTTATTGCTTAATAGTATTCCATTGTATGAATCTACCAATTTCATTTATCCATTCTCCTGCTGATGGTCATTTGGATTGTTTCCACTTTTGGCTATTACGAATAATGTTGCCATAAACATTTGTGAAGAAGTCTTTGTGTGGACATATGTTTTCACTTTTAGGAATGGAATCGTTCAGTCATATAACAAAATTACATTTAACTTTGCAAGAAACTATGTTACAGTGTTTCCAAAGGAGCATTTTACAGTGACTTACAAAGGTTCCAGTTTTTCTACACCTTGCTAAATCTTGTTATTGTATGTCTTCAATTGTAGCCATCCTAGTGGATATGCATTGGTATTTTGTTGTGGTTTTATTTTGCTTTTTCTTTAATGGGATCACTTTTCATATATCTCTTTGGAGAAAGATCTATTCAGATTATTTGCCCATTGTTAACTGGGTTGTTTGACTTCTCTTTGAATTTGTCAGAATTCTTTACATATCTGGATACAAGTGGTTTATTAGGAATATTATTGACTAATATTTTCTCCCAGGGTGTGATTAGTATTTTTATTTCATTTTCTTTTTCCTTTTTTGGCAGCTGGCCAGTATGGAGATCTGAATCCTTTTTTTTTTTCCTTTTTGTCTTTTTTCATGTCCGGCAACGGATCGCAACCCTCAGTGTCACGCCCGTACCGGACCGGGACCGGCAACGGGATTGCAACCCTCGGTGTTGCTCCCACACCTCGCTCAGCCAGTGAGTGGGAACCGGTCTGTATGTGGGATCCGAACCCTCGGCGGGAGCGCCACCACACTCCCAAGCGGCGCACTGTAGCAGTGCGACACCGGGCCGGCCCGGAGATCTGAATCCTTGATCCTTGTGTTATAACACTGGACTGGAAACAACTGACCTGTCCAGCTAGGCTCTTTTCATTTTCTTAATGTTGTCTTTGAAGCACAAAACATTTAAATTTTGTTGAATTCCAACTTCTCCATTTACTCTTTTATGATCATGGTTTTGCTGTTGTAGCTAACTTTTTGTCTAACCCATAGTTACATAGATTTTCTCCTAAAAGTTTTATCGTTTTTGCTCTTTCACAGGACCTGCTACATAATTTGAGGGACCAGTGGAAAGTGAAGATAGGGGACCCTTATTTACAAAGTATTAAGAATTTCAAAACATTGAAAGCAGAGCATTGAACCAAGTACAGGGCCTTATGTGACTACACAGGACGCATGCATGTGAATCCTGCTTTTACATTTAGGTCTATGGTCCATTTTGAATTGACTTATGCCTACAGTATGAGGTACAGGTCTGAACTAATCATTTTGCATTTGAATATTCTATTATCTTAGCACTATTTGTTTAAATGACTATCTTTTCCTCATTAAATTGTCTTGGCACTTTTGTTGAAAATCAATTGACCAAAACCAGAAGAATTTATTTCTGCGCTCTCAGTTCTGTTCCTTTGATCTTTACTTATCTTTATGCCAGTACTAAAACTGTCTTGACTTGTGTAGCTTCATAATAAGTATTGAAATCAGGAAGTATAAGTTCTCCAACTTTCTCTTCCTTTTTTTTTTTTTTCTGCGTCCTTTGCAATTCCACATAAATTTAAGAATCAGCTTCTTAATTTCTGCCAAAAAGCCTGCTGGGATTTGGGTAGAAATTGCATTGAATCTGTAGATAAACTTGGGAAGAATTGCGATCTTAAAAATATTGAGTTTTCCAGTCCCTGGACCTGGATGTCTTTATTTATTTAGATTTTTAATTTCTCTCAGCAATGTTTTACAGTTTTCAGTATACAAGTCTTGCATTCTGTTTGTTCGGTTTATCCATAAACTTTTTTTGCCTACCTTTATTTTTGAATTTGAAAATGCAACTTTTAAGTTTCTGAGTTTTCTAGTTGATGGTTTTATAGAAACAATATCATTTCATAAGCTGTAGGAGTATTAAATACACTTACTCTAAAATGTTGTTCTATTTGCTCTATTATTTCTATTTCCTTTACAAAAAAAAATGGTGAAAGAAAGAGCTGAAGGAACTTGGGTGGAATGCTGACACTGTTCGCTAAGCCAGTGTTAATAGCTGGGTTGTAGTGTTCCATGCCTTTCCCCACATGTATCCCAAATTTTACACACAAAAGATTCTATTAGTTTAATTTATATAAAAAATGGGATCATATGTTAACCTGAACATGATGTTTTTATTCAGCAATAAAACTATGACCTTCCATCCAAATTACTAGAAATACATAGCTATGTAATATTCCAAAAATATGTATTTACCATGCTGTACTCAGCCATTCAGCAGAACAGACAATCTGATTATTTTCAGTTTGGGAGTCTGTGGTATTTTTTTTTTTTTTGAAACAATGCTTCAATAAATACTTTTGCATTTATGAGCAAGTTACCAACAAATATTTATTAAGCGCCCCATATGTATCAGGAACTCCAGAAAAATCAATGGGCAAAACAGGTAAAATCCCTCCCTTTATGGAATATATCTTTCAGGCAGAAGAGAGACAAAGAATAAGACAATAAACAATAAATAAAATACATAATTGATTTAGTATGTCAGGGAGGGATAAGGGCATGCAAAGAAGAAACAGAGCTAGGTTAGGGGGTTGGGAGTACAGCGGCAGCCTGGGGGTTGAAGTGGTGATTTTAGATAGAACAGTCAAATCAAGCCTCATCAAGGAGGTGACATTGGACAAGGGAGTTAGTTCGCTACATGGACCTCTGAGCAAAGACCATATTAGACAAAGGAAACAGCCAGCATGCAGTCCCTAAGGCCGGAGCATGCCTGCTGTAGTCAAGAAACATCAAAGAGGTGGATGTGGCCAGAGAGAAGAGAGCAAGGGAGAGGAGGGAAGGGCTGGGTTATTTGGGGTCCTTTGAACAGTGTAAGGATTTGGCTTTTACACCTGGGGAAATTGGGAGATGCTGGAAGTTCTGAAGCTCTTGCTTCCACAAGATTCACATTGCTGTTTTTATTTCTATCAGACAAATTCCAAAAGTGGGGCTGCTGGGTCAATCTGTAGTATATCTTCAAATTTAGTAGAGATTGCCAGTTCTTTTCTGAAAAGCCTGTGGTAATTCATCTCACAGCAGCAATGAGTGTCTGTTTCTCTGAATCTTCTCCCGTGCTGCAAAGTGTCATTAATGAAACAGTGTTTGCCAATATAATGGGTGAGAAATGGTTTATCATTGAAGCTTTTGTTGTTGTATGTATTCATATATTTATTGGACATTTTAATTTTTTCTCCTCTAAGCTGCCTGTTCATTGTGTGTGTGTGGGGGGGAATGTGTTTGTCATTATTTATTAATAAACTGGAGTCTCTATTAATATCAAATATATTAACTCCATCATATGTGTTGAAAATATCTCTCTACTCTGTATTTTATTGCTTTTTAAAAACACTTAAACCTACTGAGAGAAATCTAGTTGTTTCCTTTACATATTTTTCTTATCTGACTCAGATATTTATTGTCATACAATATTGACATTATTTTATCCAGTTGTAATGGGGTTCCAGGCTGTAAGCACACCACACTTAACATAATAATTTCAGAAGGAATGATGTTTTAAAATTATTATGTTTTTCTGATTGGAGGCACTTTATATACCTCCCTTTATTTAATCTTATTTAATTTTCTTCAATAAGATATTATAGTTTTCTTCATATAGATTCCATACCTTTCAGATATTTATAAATATATGCATGTGTATTTGCTATTGTGTCTGGGTATTATTTTATTTCTTTTCAGTTTATGTTGTTTTAAATAAAAACTATTGGTTTTATATATCTATTTTTATTCTGTTCCTCGGCAAATTCCCTTTCTAGCTCTTATCTATTTTATTAAGTCTCTAGAACTTCTATGTATATAATCAAAGGACATATAATGTTGTACATTATTTTAGTATTTATAGAAATTATTTCATTTTTGTATCCTATTGCAATAGCTAAAACTTCTAAAAATATAGATATAAAATAATGGTGGTAATGGTAGACATCCTGTTCTTTTTTTTTATTTAAATGACCTCATGATTTTAATGTTTTCTGTAGCATTTGTTGGTTTTGGAGACTTTATATTGTGCTAGTTTCTATTTCATACAGACTTTTTATAAAAGTAGCTGCTACGTCTTATAAAATTCCCTTTTAAAATCATTTACGGATATATGTAAATACTATTTCACCTTCTATTTGTTGATGATTTCCTAACATTGAACTATCTTTGCTTTACTCATTCTCCTTCTCATTACTTTTCTCTTTCTTCTTGCATTTTCAAATAGCTTCTAAATGCAAGTTTTATTTCTTTTTTAAATTTTTTAAATGATTTTATTTTTTGGCAGCTGGCAAAAGTGGGGATATGAATCCTTGACCTTGGTGTTATAGCACCATGCTCTAACCAACTGAGCAAACTGGCCAGCCCCTGAAAGTTTTATTCCATCTTTGATTCAACAGAGTGTATTTTATTTGGTTTTCTAAAATCCCTAAGTTATTTATCTCTTTAACATACAGTCTGTTTAGCTTTGACTGATTATAACCTGTTGAGAGATCTTTTGTGGCCATGATTATGTTCAGTATTGATATATATGCCCAGGATATTGAGAAAAATGTGTCTGTTTTTAAGTTACAAGATTTAATAATAGAAGCAGGGAAAATCCCCAGGCGGCCCTACCCCTGTGCCTGAACAGAAGGCAGAAGTAGAACTACCACGACTAGGAGGCCCTGCAATGCTTCTGTGGAGGTGGTCCACAATAGCCACTGCCGCATCTTCTACTGTTGCAAGGATGCTTGCCACCACAGTAGCAGCCACGACCATTGTGCAGGTGTCCTGCTGCATATTCAACTGCATTGACACAAGGAGAGTCACCAGAGGAGCCTGGAAAAAGAGAAAGAAGTCTTTCTCTTTCAAGTCCACTTCAGAGTAATAGAAGAAGCAAGTGATCTACCAGATGACTAGAAAGCAACTGATTAATCAGACAACCAGTATCTACTAGAAATACAAGAAAAATAAAAGCAAGAAAATATGACACTGCCAAAGGAATATGGTAATTCTCAAGTACCAGACCCTACAGAACAGGAAATTTGAAATGACTGAAAAGGAATTCCAAGTAACAATCTTAAGCAAACTCAATGAGATAAGAGAAGGCTCAGTTAGACAACACAATGAAATGAGAAAAAAAATATGCAGGATATGGAGGAGGGAATTTACAAGAGATTAATACCTTAAGAAAAGAATGTAGCAGAACTCCTGAAACTGAAGATTCATTCAGTGAAGTAAAAGGAAATAAAAATCACAACCAAGAGCTTAAGCAGTAGATTAGAGCAAGCTGAAGAAAGAATTTCTGATCTCAAAGGCAGTCTCTGTGAAATAACCCAGAAGAACAAAAAAAGGAAAAAAGAATTTTAAAAAACGAAGGAAGTCCAAGAGACCTAGCAGACAACTTCAAATGCACAAACATCCAAATCATGGATGTTCCAGAAGGAGAAAGATAAAGGCATTGAAAATCTATTCAATGAAATAATAACAGAAAATTTCCCAGTTATAGGGAGAGACGTAGACTTTCAGATTCAGGAAGCCTGAAGACTACCAAACAAATTCAATCCAAAAAGATACTCTCTGAGACACATTATAGTCAAACTGGCAAAGCTCAAAGATGAAGAGAAAATCCTAAAAGCCACAGGAGAAAAGTGTCAAGACACTAATAAGGGAGTCCCTTCAGACTAAAAGCAGACTTCTCAAATGAAACTCGACAGGCCAGATGGAAATGTGGTGACGTATTCAAAATACAAAAAGAAAAAAACTGCCAGCCAAGAATACTATACCCAGAAAGGCTGTCCTTCAGAAATGAGGGAGACATAGTGTATTTCCCAGACAAACAAAAACTGTGGGAGTTCACCACCACATGACCACCCCTGCAAGAAATTTTCCAGGAATTCCTACATCTGGAATTCAAAAGATGAAAATCACTACCACAAATGCACTAGAAAGAACAAAACTCACTGGTAAAATGCAAACACAAATGAGAAAGAAAAACAAAACTAAATATTACTACCTCAAAAAAACAACAAATATGGAAGATGAATAATAAAAGGGGAAGAAAGGAACAAAAGATATTTAAAACTCTAAACAAAAACTGAAAAATGCCAAGAGTAAGACAATACCTTGCAATAACAACACTGAATGTAAATGGATAACTCCCCAGTCAAAAGACACAGACAGACGGATTTGATTAAAAAGCTAGACCAACAATATGCTCTGTTCAAGAGACTCACCTCACTTGTAAAGATGCACACAGACTAATAGTAAAGGGATGAAAAAAGCTATACCATGCAAATATACACCAAAAACAAGGAGGAGTAGCTATTCCTATATTGAATAAAATAGACTTTAAACCAAAAACTGTAAAAAGAGACAAAGAAGGCCACTATATAATGTTGAAAGGATCTTCCAGCAAGAAGACATAACAATCATAAATATATATGCACTCAAGACTGGAGCACCCCAATATATAAAGCAAACACTATTAGATCTAGAGGAAGAAATAGATCCTAATATGGTAATAGTGGAGGACCTGAACACCCCTCTCAGCACTGAACAGATCACCCATTCTTCTCATCAGCAGGTGGAACATTCTCCAGGATAGACCACACGTTAGGTCACAAATCAAGTATCACCAAATTTTTTAAAGTATACTTTCAGACCACAGTGGATTAAAAATAGAAATTAATAACAAGTGAAACTCAGGACACTATACAAATGCATGGAAATTAAACAACATGCTCCTGAATGGGTCCAAGAATAAATTAAACAAGAAATCAAAAAAATTCTTGAAACCAAGAAAATTAAAACACATCATATCAAAACCTGTCGGACACTGCAAAAGCAGTACTAAGAGGAAATTTATTGCAATAAATGCTTACATCAACAAAATAATAAACAACCTAACACCACACCACCTCAAAGAACTAGAGAAACAAGAACAATCCAATCCTAAAAGTAGTAGATGGAAAGAAATAATTAAGGTCAAAGCAAAACTAAATGATATAGAGTCCCAAAAAACAATGCAAAAGAACAATGAAACAAAAAGTTGGTTTTTTGAGAAGATAAAATAGATGAACTATTAGCTAGATTAACAAAAAAACGAATAAGAAAGAAGAGACAAATGACAAAAATCAGACATGAAAATAGAAATGTTACAACTGATACCACAGAAACACAAGATATCATTAGATGCTATTACAAACAACTATACCCCAACAAACTTGAAAACCTGGAGGGAATGCATAAATTTCTGGACACATGCAAAGTACCAAGACTGAACCAAGAAGAAATAGAATACCTGAACAGATCCAGAACAATCAACGAGATTGATGCAGTAATCATCAGTTTTCCAACAAAGAAAAGCCCAAGGCTAGATGGCTTTATTGCTGAATTCTACCAAATCTTTGAAGAGGAATTTAATACCAATTCTCTTCAAACTATTCAAAAAAATTGAAACAGAGGCTACTCTCCCAAACTCATTCTGTGAGGCCAGCATCACCTTGATACCCAAACCAGGCAAAGATGCAACATAAAAAGAAAGCTGCAGACCAATATCTTTGATGAACATACATGCAAAAATCCTCAACAAAATACTAGCAACCAAAAAACAGCAACACATCAAAAAACTAGACACCATGATCAAGTTGGATTCATCCCAGGAAGACAAGGATGGTTCAACATATGCAAGTCAATAAATGTGATACACCACATCAACAAAATCAAGGACCAAAACCATATGGTTATCTCAATAGGCGCAGAAAAAGCATTCAACAAAATTCAACATCGCTTCATGATAAAGCCTCTCAGCAAATTAATTGTAGAAGGAAAGTATCTCAACACAATAAAAGCCACATACAACAAACACCACCAACAAGAACAAGACAAGGATGCCCACTATCACCACTGCTATTTAATGTTGTATTAGAAGTACTAGCCAGAGCAGTCAGGTAAGAGAAAGAAATAAAGGACATCCAGATTGGAAAAGATGAAGTCAAACTGTCCCTGTTTGTAGATGACATGATCCCATCTGTAGAAAAACTGAAGGACTCTCCCAAAAACCTCTCTGAGCTGATTAACAATTTCAGTAATGTTGCAGGATATAAAATCAACACCCCAAAATCAGTAGCATTTTTATTCTCCAATAATGAACTAGCAGAAAAAGAAATCCAGATAGTAAGCCCATTTACAGTAGTCACCAAAAAAAACCCCAAAAACTAGGAATCGATTTAACCAAGGAGGTGAAAGATCTCTACAATAAGAACTACAAATCACTGCTGAAAGAAATTAGAAGACACCAAAAGATGGAAAGACATTCCATGATCTTGAATTTGAAAAATTAACATTGTGAAAATATCCATACTACCCAACATGATCTACAGATTCAGTGCAATCCCCATCAAAATACCAATTGCATTCTTCACAGAAATAGAAAAAACAATCCTAACATTCATATGGAACAATAAATGAACCCAAATAGCCAAAACAATCCCGAGCATAAAAAATAAAGCTAGAAGCATAATGCTACCTGACTGCAAATTATGCTACAAAGCTATAGTAACCAAAACAACATGGTACTGGCATTAAAATAGATACTCAGATGAATGGAACACAGTAGAGAACTCAGAAATCAACCCACATAGTTACAGTCAACTGATCTTTGACAAAGACAACAAGAACATACATTGGGGATAAGACTGCCTCTTCAATAAATAGTGCTGGGAAATTTGGACATCCATATGCAGAAGAATGAAACTAAACCTGTACTTCTCACCATACTAAAATCAACACAAAATGAATTAAAGACTTAAGTATAAGACCTGCAACTATAAAACTACTAATGGAAAACATAGGGAAAACACTTCAGGAAGTAGGACTGAGCAAAGACTTCATGAATAAGACCCTAAAAGCACAAGTAATGAAAGAAAAAATAAATAAATGGGATTATATCAAACTCGAAAGCTTCTACATGGCAAAGGAAACAATCAAGAGTGAAAAGACAACCTTTGGAAAGGGAGAAAATATTTGTAAACTATTCACCTGACAAGGGATTAATATCCAGAATATTCAAGGAACTCAAACAACTACACAGTAAGAAACCATAAATAATCCAGTTAAAAAATGGGCAAAGGTGCTGAATAGACATTTTTTGAAGGGAGACATGCAAATGCTCAAGAGGTACTGGAAATAATCCTCCACATCGCTAATCATCAGGGAAATGCAAATTTAAATCACATCAAGGTATCATCTCACCCCAGTTAGACTGGCTATAATCAAGAAGACAGAGAATAACAAGTGCTGACGAGGATGCAGAGAAAGGAGAACTCTTCTACACTGTTGGCAGGACTGTAAATTAGGATATCTATGATGGAAAACAGCATGGAGGTTTCTCAAACAACTACAGATAGACCTAACACATGATCCAGCAATCTCACTTCTGGGTATATACCTAAAGGAATGGAACTCATCATGTCAAAAGGATACATGCATTCCCATGTTCATCAACAGGTCTGTTTACAATAGCCAAGGTATGGAACCAATCTAAATGTCATTAGTGGATGACTGGATAAAGAAAATGTGGTATATATACAAAATGGAATACTATTCAGCCATAAAAAGGATTGAAGTTCTGCCATTCAGAGCAGCATGGATGAGCTTGGAGAAATTATGTTAAGTGAAATATGCCAGGCACAGAGGGAAGAATACTACATGTCCTTACTCATAAGAGGGAGCTAAGAGAGAAAGAAGGAAGGAAAGACCACAGTGGTGCATGGGACTTGAAAAGGACTTACACACCTAGGGTTGCTGGGGGTGGAGTGGGGAGGGGAAGGGGGTTGAAGAGAGGTTGGGTTAGGAAATACAAGGAATTATTGCAATTTGTGGTGGTGGGCATGCTGATAGTATTCATCTGATCATCACATCATGGGCACAGGTGCTAACGGTCAACTCTGTGCCCCATGAATATGTATAATCAATAAAAAAAATTTTTTAAAATAAAAAAAAATTACTGGTTCACAACCTGTATTTTTCAAACAAAATTGTAGACTAAAATAAAAAATATTAAATAATAAATCACCCTTATTAATTTATGCAATCTGTATACTTTGTCATTTTTTGCATATTAAAGAGTCAAAAACTAGAGGTGAATTGTTTTTCAGTGCCCATAGAACATTTGCCTTATTTGTTTCTTAAATTGTGATTTAACATTAATGTGAACTCTTGCTTTTTGTTTTCCTTGCAGTTGCATACCATAACTTGTGACTTTGTCTTAGTTATGACTTTCATTGGATTGTACTTTTAATTTCATGTCTTTCAATACCATTTCTTTACTTGCACTTAGTGTTAAAATAGTTTTATAACTTTGTTTTGATTTTATCTTTTCTAACTCTTTATTGTTCTCTTTGTTTTAGCTCTCTTTTTGTTTTTATATTTCAGTGTTTTATAAGGTGTTATAGGGTCTGAGTTCACTCAGTCAGTGGTTATTTCAACTTTTCAAATTCATTCTTTAATCTATATTTCTGTAATTATTAGTGTTGGATTTTAAACCACATTGTTCAACCATATTGTTTCCATCCTTGAAACAAATCATTTAACTCAAATTTCCCTTTCACCAGCTCAACATTGTAAGTTTGTTTATATAATTTGAAGCTTTACTTTCAGTAGTTACTATTTGAAATTTTTCTCTTGTTTGCTCCAAATTATGTTTCTCCTTGGATAAATTTTTTCTTTTTTAAAAAAAAATGTAATTCTTTCTTTGTAATATTGGAGGATCTCTTCAAATGAATGTTGGTCTGTGGTTACCTGTTCTCACTTAAGAGAAGGTTCTGGAAATCATGCAATGTGATTCACCAAATTAAAGAATAAAGAAGGAAAATTATTTGAATATCTCAGTAGATGCATTTGATACAATTCAACATCTGTTCATGATAAAACTCTCAGCAAAGTAGAAATAGGTAGGAAATATCTTAGTCTGTTAAAAAAATATATATATTAAAAATATATATTTTAAAATATGTTATAAAATTTATGTTATTTACATATATAAAAATATGTATATATTTATATGCATTATATATATATAGCAAACCTACCTTGTACTAATACTGAATGCTCTTTCCCTAAAACTGGAAACAAGGCAAGGAAGTCCATTCTCACCACTTCTCTTCAACATTGTATTTAAACTTCTAACCAGTGCAATAAGACAAGAAAAAATAAATTATTTTTGGAAAGGGAAGAGTAAAATAGTCTATGTGCTAGTGACATGATTATTTTCTATGAAATCCAAAAGAAATCTACAAACACTTTACTAGAACTGCTTGTGGCTTTAGCAATGTCATAAATACATGGTTAATATTTTTCAAATCAATTCTATTCCTATACAATAGTAACAAGCAATTTAAAAAACAGTACCATTTAAAGTAGCATCAAAAAGAATAAAACAACTAGGAATAAATTTAATGAAAAATGTATGACTCCTATATTGAAAAGTATAAGCAGTGCTAGGCAAAATTAAAGAAAATTAAATAAATGGAGAGATATACAATGTTAACCGACTGGAAGCTCAATATTGTCAAGATGTCAGTTCTTCCAAATTTATCTGTCGATTCAATGAAACCCAACGAAAATTCAAAGTCTTTTCTTGTAGACATTGAAAAATTGATTCGAAAAGATACGTGAAAAAACAGTGAGCCTAAAAAAGCCAAGACGATGTTTCCTAATTGACTTCAAGACTTCCTTTAAACTATGGTATTGAAGCCAAAATGATATCAGCATAAGGGTAGACAAATAGATCTATGGTACAAATAGAAAATCCAGAAACAGACCTGTGTTTATATCGTAAATTGCTTTTTGAATATTTTCATTACTTTGGGGTGGGCAAAGATTTCTTAGATAGTACACTAAAATCACTAACCATAAAAGAAAAATGGATCGGAAAAAATGGCGGCGGGTCTGGAGCGCCCACGTCAGGAAACAGCGCGATCCTGAGAGCTGTGTGCTGTGATACCAGAGTATTGACTGCATTTCCAAGAGCAACAAAGGACGAATAAATCTTTCAACAA
>NW_007736533.1:71640-72293 GCF_000696425.1 Galeopterus variegatus
TCCTACATCGACGAATAAGTGGCAGCGGGTTCGAGGTTTTGGAGCCGACACGGAGAAGGACTCCTGGGGGTGCCCAGGCCCGGCTGTGGGAACAATATTGGCGGCCCACACGACAAAGGCCGGGAGAGCCAGCGGAGAAACTGCGCAGAGGCGATCTGAAACACGCCGGAACAGCCCACCCTGCATTCTCCGTGAGTCACCCAGAGCAAAATCCCACTTTCGGGGCAAAGCCCGACTTCTCCTCACCCGCCTGGCCCCCGCCCATCACACCAGGCTGGGCGCCCACAACAAAGCTGCCTCCATTTTCTAGGGTGCGGTCGGAGAAGGCCGGCATAGGGTGGGCATGCCAGTCATCTCTGTCTGACGTGGCTCCCCACTGGGACGTGCTATTTGCTTACCTCGACACGGAGCACCCCGGGGCCTGTGGACCGGGCTATAGTCCCACTCTTCCCGTGGTTCTCAGACAGGGCTGGCAGCGTGGGAAGGTCCCGGCCAGCCTCGGGGGGGCTGGGAAGAGAAGCCCACCCAGATCGTCTCTCCGCCACACCCTGGGCGCCGGCCCCAGATAAACGCCCTCTTCCCGAGAGGCAGATTCCATCTCTGGAGACCTCAGTTTGGAAGAACCCCTAAATGATTTCTGGTGGGGAGAGGGG
>NW_007736534.1:0-32035 GCF_000696425.1 Galeopterus variegatus
TGGCGCTGTCCCTGAGCCTGGCCTGCTCCTCCCACCTCAGGATCCCGAGAGCCTCCCGCCTGGCTCCTCTGGTCAAGCCCCTCCTGCTTTGGCTCCTCGAGGGGTTTCTGTTGCTTGCACCCCAAAGTGCCTTAACAAGGAGAGAAAGCTCAGGTGTGCTCAAAGCAAGGCGCACCCTAATTCACACCAGCCCGAGACATCACATTCCTGGTGGGAGGCTCCTTCCTGCCGCACAGCACGGCCCCTGGAACGGCCCCTGGGACCCACCCACCAGTCCCCCTTCCCGTTGCCACGCGCTCCCCGCCTGCCACTGCTGGCCTCGCTCACGGGCACGTCTGTATTTCTCCAGACCGTTCAGGAGCTCTGTCTGTCTCCTCCTGGACCGAGGCCGGCCATGAGCAAGAGGCAGGTGCCTCTCTCTCCTGCCCCCTCACAGCCCTACCCCAAATAGGGCTGTGCCAAGCAGAGAGAACAACTCTGGAAGCCACCACGCCGTCCCAGGCACTGAGAGGTTGGCCTCAGCCCATTTCACAGAAGAGAAAACCGCGGCTCCAAAAGGGGAAGGCACCACCCTGCAGCAGTGGCCTGGTAGGTGTCGGCAGACCTGGGGTTCCCACTGTAATCCTCTGCCCTGCACTCCCCAGGGGCGAATTCCATAAGACCTGCTGGCCAGTTTTCCTCCCTTCCCCGTTTTCTGGGGCTGCAGTCTGCTGCCTCTCTGGGCGGGCCAATGGCTTCCTGCCAATCCCAGGACAAAGGTGTCACTTTCTCACATGGCCCTAGGCCTTCTTGGGTGGGGACCTTAGACACACAGAGCCTTTCCTTCTGCGACTTAAGGGCTGGGTGGGGCTTCGGGAGTGGGCTGGGTGGCCCAGGGTGTCAGTGGTCCTGGGGGCTTCTGTCTACAGCTCCAGAGCTTCCTCTGTGCCCCTGCCCAAGGTTCTACTCCGTGGGCTGGCCCCTTCTTCCTGATCTTTGTCACCCCACCTGGTGGCAGCTGGCTCACCTGGTTACCTTTGCGGCTTTTCAGACAGGGAAACTGGTTTCGGAGAGGTTGGGGTTGCTGGGCCAGGCTCACGCAGCGAAGCACTGGCAATGCCTCTACAAGAGCCAACCCGCATCAGTTCTAAAACCTGCTCCTGAGCTTCTCCGTAGCTCGGCTCAGCTTGCCCCAAGCCTGCTCCTGGGAAACAGGGCCGGGGGTGGGGTGGGTCCTAGGTAGCCGTCCTGCTTATCAGAGTCACAGCAGGCACCTCCTACCTGCTGGGTGTGCCTCTGCCAGGGAGCCCACACCTGAGAGGAGGCGGGGCTAAGAGTTTCCAAGCACCCAGGCTGCACTGGGCAGCACAGGTGAGTCACATGTGATCCTGCCCTCAGGGACCCATAGGCTAAAGGGAGGGGCCTTCCCAGGCAGTGTGATGGGGATGATAACACAGGCAGGTCTCCCTCATCTGGAGCCTCATTTCTCATAGGGGCTGAGTCCTGCAGACATGGGGCAGGTAGAGGGGCTCTTGTCCCACAGCCTGAGACTGGCTCATAGCTCAGCTTCAGTGTCCTATCTGGCCACCTGCCCGGGCTCCACCTGGGGCAGGGTGGAGAGGGCCTGGAGATCACTGGCTGCCTTTCGTCCCAGACCCCACTGCAGGCCGTCTCCCAGCACTGCTGACGACCAGAGGGAGTCCTCCATCAGCCACTCATCTGTACACCACAATTCCTCCTTCCTTCCTCCTGGCATCCATCCATCTGTTCACTTGTGCATCTACCCACTTACCCAGCCATCCCTCCACCCATCCCCTCATCTATCCATCCATCCACCATCCACACATCCATCCATCCATCCACCATCCATCCGCCATCCACACATCCATCATCCACACATACATCCATCCATCCATCCACCATCCACACATCCATCCATCCATCCACCATCCACACATCCATCCATCCACCATCCACACATCCATCCATCCATCCACCATCCACACATCCATCATCCACACATACATCCATCTGCCACACCATCCACACATCCATCCACCATCCATCCACCATCCACACATCCACCCATCCATTCATCCATCCATCCACCATCCACACATCCATCCACCATCCATCCACACATCCATCCATCCATCCACCATCCACACATCCATCCATCCATCCATCCATCCACACATCCATCCATCCATCCATCCATCCACACATCCATCCACCATCCATCCACACATCCATCCATCCATCCATCCACCATCCATCCACCATCCATCCATCCACCATCCATCCACCATCCACACATCCATCCATCCATCCACCATCCACACATCCATCCATCCATCCATCCACCATCCATCCGCCATCCACACATCCATCATCCACACATACATCCATCTGCCATCCATCCACCCATCTATCCATCCATCCATCCACCATCCACCCACCCGTCCACCCATCCATCCATCCATCCATCCATCCTCTCAGCCCTTCCTCCTTCCTCCCACGAATCTTTCTACACAGTCAGCTGAACAGCCTGACTCCCCCCTTCCCATTCACCCCACAACCAGCCATCAGAGGCGGTATTCAAATGACTGAGCTGCTGGTATGGAACAGACACCCACCAATCCAAATGCAATACAGGTGGGTACCAGTGACTACCTGCTCTGTGTGACAACACCCCCAGGCCAGTGCCCAGGCCCTGCAGGCCACCTCTGACCTGCTCAGACAGGGAGGGCAGCCACTGTTACCTGGTCTACGAAGCTCTTCTGAAGACCACCTCCCTGGTCTTCCCAACACCCTGTGGCTTACAAGAGCCTGCTGCATATCTGGCAGGGTCATACGTTACCTTGGTGTGTGGGGGGTGTTTGTTCATTTCAAAAGTAAATCCAGGTCACATCTCCCCAATGGCTCCTCACAGAGTTTAGAACACAATCCAGTCTCCATCTCCTGTCCCTGTTTCCCGAGCCCTCCGTGACCCCCGCCCCGCTGCTCCTCCCACCTCCCTCCCCACTCCTGTCACCCGCTCTGCTCCCGCCACACTGACCCTCTTTATGTTCCTCGAAAATGCCCTCCCAGAGGGCTTTGCACCAGCCCTTCTCCCTGCTGGAATGCCCCTCGCCCACAGCTCCTGTGGCTGCGTCCTTCTCGAATTCCACATTCAGCTCAAATGTCACTGCCCCGGGGGGCTTGGCCACTCCTTGTCTGTGGGCACAATGGAAAGTCTCCACCTCGCAGCACTCCGAGTTCTTGGAGAGCTCTCTTCTGTATTTCTTGCTTCTTTGTGAGCTCTCTTCCCTCCACCAGATGCAAGGCGCAGGTGAGGGATGGTGGGTGTTTATCTTGCGTTGTTTATCTCCACCACCTCATCCCACCACCCAGAGCAGCAACACGCAGCAAATGGCCCCTGGGGAAGGTGCTCAGAGCATGCCTTGTCCAGGGTTGGTTTGGAGCTGACTTCCACTGTAACCCTGATGAGGTTCCCCTTCCCCCACTGTCTGCCACATAAAGCAGGGTTCTGGAAGGAAGGAGCCCCGAGCACCCCGCACTCGGCGAGACCGTTCAGGGCCCAGCACTGGTGTGGACATGCCTGCATGTTCACAGGGGGTGGGCCGCAGGTTGTGTTGGTCTGAAAGTTATGTTTCTGCCCAGGGGTGCCCTAGCCCAGAGTCCCCAGGTCCCCTGAGGAGGGCTCACCCTGGAGGCCAGGCCAGGAGGCAGGAGGATGGGGCAGTGGCTGAGGAAGGGGCAGAGCAGGGGTCACGTGGCCTTCACTGCCCAGTGCGGGCCCAAGTCTGGGAGGAGGGAGGGTACGAAGTTCTGGAGCTCAGCAGGGGACAATGCAAGCCACAGGCTGGAGTGTATGCTGGGGGGCCCGGGCAGGCCTGTGGGAAGTGGGAAAGTGTGGGAGAACAAGGTGGGGGGCAGGCGATGGGCTTGGAGAGGCTGCGCTGGGTGGGGGTGGGAGAGGGGCTCCACCAGGTCCCTCTGAGAACCTCGGCCATGAAGCCCTCCTATTTCTCTCCAGCGTGGGTCCCCTATGTGATTTCCTTGCTTCCTCCTGACCCTCTGCAGGGCTCTTCCCTATCCTTGAAGACCCAGCCCCTTGGTCCAAAAATCCTTTTCCCAGCTCTCTGCCCTCAGGTGCGGCTGATCCTCCCATTTGTGGAGGCTGAGGCACATTCCCCTTGTGTTTTACTTCGGTCCATGTGGGACCCCCATGCTGGGCTGGGCTCCGCTGTGGAGCACATCCCGGCTGAGTTTTTGGCTGCTGGAGCCCCTTGGTGCCCAGTTGTGCTGGGTACACATAAGAGCCAACGCAGCATTTCCAGAATGATTTAGCTCCTGGCTGGAGCCGCTGATGTCAGGGAACAGTCCTGCAGCTCTCCTTTGGGCAAGGCGGCAGCTGTCCAGGCAGGGCAGGGATGGACACACCTCCCTGGTACCCTCTTGAGACCACACCCATCCTCCTCCTCCCAGCTGGATCCAGACTCCTACAGCCCTTCTGCACCCGAGGCTTGGGGATGCCCAGGCTGATGGGTATGTGGCTTCCGAGTCTGCTACACAACGGCACCTGGGGACAGCCCTGCCCGGCTGCAGGGAACTAGACAAGCTGACCTGCACCCCCTTCCACAGGGCTGCCCACTTCCTCCTGCCCTGTGGGCACCTGGGGCTCAGGGGAGGGACAGTGTTGAGAGCAGGGGGTGGGCATCAGCTCTGGCTTAGACTTGGCCCTCACCCTGCATGGTGGTGAGCAGGCTCTTCAGCTTCCGTTTCCCATCTGGGGCATGAAAGACCCCCCACAATGTCAGGGGGTGATGGGTCTCTCGTGATGCTAGCCCAGAGCAGATGGGGGCTGGCAGGCAGGTAAGGCTCTGCCCCTGCCCTGGTCAGGCCCTGAGGAGTTGCCAGGCTCCCCGATCCCATGCTAAGGCCAGCTGGTTAGCAGCAAGGCTTGGCGAGTGGGTGTGGAGGCCACCCCTGGGGGACACCCTACCCAGGAGTCAGCACAAACTGACTCTTCCCCCCAAACTGCCTTCCAAACAGTTACCCAGCCTCCAAATTCACTCCCCTCCCTCCACTGCCCAGACGCCCACACTTGGGCCAGAATAATGCAGACCTTGTAAGGAGAGGTCATCGGCGCCTTATCAGGGTCACAGAGGCGGGATGCACAGGCCTGGCTGAGTAGCCTCGACTCTCCTAGAGAGCAGCTGAAACTCTGAGAAGGAAGACAACGGGGTCCTGGACTCACTCACCTCCCACCTGCATGTGCAGAAGTGGAGAGGACGATCCTGCCCCAATTCCACCCTGTCGTCCCACAAAGGTCTGGGGACTTCACAGCGCAGGGAAAAGAGCCGGGCCCTGCCTCTGATGGCTGTGACCTCAACTGGACACATTCATCCTTCAGCCCCTGTTTGTGAAAGGGGCTTGCTCTGGGTGGGGCAGGGCAGCTTTCTCACCCATAGCCCCTCGTGACAGGGCTGGGCCCAGCAGTGCTGGAGGGAAGGCAGGCGAGGGTCTTGAGGAGGGAGACAAGGCTCTGGCTGCTGGGGGCTCTCTACTAATCAGTGGGGGCCAGAAAAGCAGATCAGCCTCCAGCACCAACATGGCCACGTGAATAATTCTGCCCAAACCAAACGGATTCTCACTCAAGGCTGCAGCGGGGAAATGCTCTGAAATCACAGATAAGCTCAGGGACGAAGCAACACAAGCCCACATGCTCAGCTCTCTGTACACCTGATGGAGAGGTTGGCAGGGCCCAAGGAAGGACAGCAGCCATCAGTTAAAGGACAGCAGCCATCAGTTAAAGGACAGCAGCCATCAGTTAAAGGACAGCAGCCATCATGTCAACACCATACAAGTGCACTCCAGAAACTTACTAAGGTCCCAAGGCCAGTGACCATCAGGACTCTGCTGAGAGGAAACCATCCAGGCCTCTTGAGTCACCCCATGGAGTCTACTACATGCCTTGGCCCAGCAACAGTTGCCCTCCCTGAGAGCAGACACCAGCATAAGGAACCGGAACATGCCAGGCTGCTAACCTGGGCTGGACTGACCACCTGGGGCTCAAAGTGGGCAGCGTGAGCAGCCCCTGTGGGAGCAGCAGCCTCTTCTGAGCACCTTGGCATGCACTTTGGGTATGGGAGCTGGGCCCTAAGGGGCTTTGAGACAGGGGCTTTTCCAGTCCCTCTGCCATGCTGAGGGACCCTCAAAGCCCCCAGGGCTTCAAAAGCCCCCCTTTTGTATGTCCTATCAGATCTGATGAGATTCTTACAACACGGCAAGGTCGGGGGGAGCAGGGACCATCACCACATTTTAAAGACACGGAAACCGAGGTCCCTGGTGGGGAAACAGCCAGTCTAAGGTCCTGTGGCTCATGTATCTGGGGTCCCTTCAAGGGGGCACAGCTTCAATCCTCACATCCCTTTTGCAATTACGAGATAGGTGACGGGGTCAGAAAGGAAGACAGGAGGGCCAGGCTCCTGGGTGGAGGGGAAGGAGTGGGCCTCCCCGTGGGAGACATTGAGACATTTCCCAGACACGGCCATGGTGCAGCTGGGCCTCTGGAGAGGGGCAGGAAGCGGCCTGCCCTGCTCAGAGACGGCGTCGGGCCCTGTCTGAGTGTTCTCCGGGCTGACTCAGCTGAGTCATGTGGCCTGGCTAGGCCCAGCCCGTCTCCCGGCGCCTATCTACCTGGCCTCCTGACTGACACCGGGCCAGCTGCCCTCGCTGTGCAGCTCCTCAGGGCCCCGCTCAGATGGCTGGGCACGCCACTGCCCTGCAGCAGACCGTGCCCCGGCCAGTCCTAGGTGGCCCCAGCAGGGGGACCAAGCTGGATGTGGTCCTGGAGCAGGCCTGACTCCACCAAGTCCCACCCAGGCCCTGCCCACTCAGGCAAACTGAAAGGAGGCTCTGATTTTCAGATGGACACTGCAGCCAGGTGGTGGCACTCATGGTGGTGGCAGGGGAGACTGTGCGAGCGACAGGGGGGGGCACTGTGGAGGATCATAGGGTGGGGTCAGGGACCCTGCCCCATTTTCAGATCCAGCATGGCTGGGCTCCCAGGGATGCCCGACAGACCCTTCCAAAAGGGACACTCACCTGCTGTGCTGTGGGGCCGGCCTCTGTCTTGAAGCCCTTGGCCACCTGGGGGGACATCGCCTGGACATCCCTGGCCTGGCTCTCCCACTGGGCTCCTGGGCGGGTGTGCTGCCCCCAGTGGGATGGCCCATGGGCCGCTGCCTGCCCGGGTGGGAGCTGCCAGGGAAGCAGCTGTGCCGCCGCTGCTGGGGGACATGCAGCCGGGGCGCTGGCCACCGCCGTCTGGAGCCCACGCTGTTTACTCCGCCGGCCTAGCCTGCTCGTGCCCTGACTGTGGGGCGCTGCACACTGGAGGGTTGGCGGGAAACGCAGCCGACAGGAGACCAGAGGAAGACAGGGAGTCCCCGCTGCTGCGGCCTCAGCTGCAGTCCTCACACCTCCCAGCAGGGCCAGGACCCCAGGCGATACCGATGGGGAGCCTGGGGCCTGCAGCAAGCCTGCACTCTCCCCCAGACCCCTCCAGCCCTGGCCTCTCCCACCCCCACACCACCCCCACAGGGACATTCTGCAGCTGCTCCTGGGCAGGTGACCCTGGCGTGGGCATCAGGCAGTGGACCCACGGCTGATGCTGAGTGGGCCTGAGAACCAGGCAGGTAGGAGTCTCCAGCGCCTGGAGGACATAGTCCTTGGCCAGCGGACAGGGAGCAAGGCCACGAGGGCTTACAGGGTGGACAGGGCCAGGGGCTGGGCCAAGCCTCCTGGGGTCCTGCGGTGGGGGGCATCGTCTCTGAAGGTCCAGCCTTTGCTACCACCAGCATTGCGTGCAGGGGTGAGGAGGGCAGGAGGAGCCTGCAGGCCAGGGTTGTGGCTGGGGACAGGCCAGGAGGAGCAGACTCCAGTGAGGGTGGGGAGCCCTGGTGGGCCCAGGCTCCTAGTCCTGCCCACAGGTGTTTGGGGGCAGAATGGGGGTGGTGGCCCTTCCCCTGGTCCCTGGATACACCCCTGCCCCAGGGAGGCCTTGTTCTTCAGGAAGTCACTGCAGAGGTCCCCTGAGGGCACCGTCCAGCTCCCTGCCTCCCTCCATCCCTCAGCAACCCTCTCTGGGCTCCTGGACCCTGGTTCCAGGAACCCCCACCCCCAGCAGGCCTCCCCACTAGAGGGGTAGAGCTGTCATGTGACCCAGCCAGGCACCCCAAGGGAGCACAGGCTCCTGGGCACGTCCAGTCACAGGGGCCAAAGGTAGAGACTGGGTGGGGCATGAATGGCCTGGCCCATGTTGGTGCTTCTATGCTTGGGTGATAGCCAAGGCCACCGAGAAGAGCTCTTCCCTGCAGCTCCTGGCAGGCCTGCGGGGGGTGGATGCCCTGCTGTCAGAGGGGTCTGGCAAGAACACTCATCACAGGAATGGGCACAGGCAGGGGTCCACCAAGCAGCACCTCTGCCAAGGATGTCCCTTCCCACAGCAGAATCTAACCGTGGTTCCCCAAACAGCACCATCAGCTCAGGCTTTATTAACAGAGGTCAAGCCCTCCGAAGGAGGGAGGGGAGATTCCAGTGGAGCCTCCCTGGCCAGGCTGCTGGTTCAGCTCTGTGCATTTCAGGGTGGGGCAGCCACAGGAGTGCTCTCTGCAAAGGCCAGGTGGCACCCCAGGGATTGGTGCCATCGGGGAGTGACACACACAGCTAACCTTTCTCCTGTCTTCCTTCAGGGCTTGACAGGTGTGAGGCCAGCTAAGGTGGGGCTCACAACGGAGCCTTCCCAGAGTCAAGGTCACCATCTGGGGAAGTGAAGGCTGGGTGTTCACAGCCCAGGAAAAGCCGGCAAGTCCTTTCCTCCCCGAGGCCTTCCGAGCATGCTCAGGAGCCCCCAGTCTGATGGCAGAGACGAGGTGCTGATCTCATAGGACACACTTTTAACATTCTCTGGGCATGTGGGGACTCCAGGGCTCTGGGCCTGGTCTAGGGCCCATCCTCAGTCAGAAAGAGGGGCACTGAGGACCCAGGGGCCAAGACAACGTCCTTGGGGCAGACAATGTCCTTTCTCTCACCCTGCTGCACAGCGTCACGTCAGTGACCGGGGCCCAGGCTGGGGTGTGTTTGCTCCCTCCCCCAGGCTTACATTAGCCCAGGACTGGCTGTGGGAGCCTCGCTTCCAAGATCAAAGGGGTCACAGGAAGGGCACCTGCTGCCCACACGTGCCATCATAGCCTGTCCTGGGGATCATGTCCAGGGGCTGAGGTTGCCTCCGGTGCAGCAAGACCAGGCTGGCCCAGTGCTGGGGGAGCCGAGGAGAACCTCCCCTCACCTGCCTACGGAAGGCTGCAGCTGGGTCCTAGGGTCAGGTGGCCGCTGGAGACAGACACCCCAGAGTCACCTCTTCCCCAACTCCACCTGTCAAGGGTTGGGGGTCACACACACAAAAACAAAACTGGAAAAGACACAGAGATGGCATGTAGGTCCCTGGGGACAGCAACTTGGGTGGGGGGTTACTTCAGCCCACTGCCATGTACAGAGAGGCCCTGAAAACAGGAATAAAAATGACGCTAATTGCAGAAACAAGAAAGTCACACCCCACCTCAGCGGACAGACTGTCATTATCCCTGTCTGATGGAGGGGGCTCCGAGGCACAGAGAGGGTAGGTAACCTGCCCTCATAACACAGCTGCTGAGTGGGGGAGATGCATGTGCACCCAGGTCACCCGGCTTCCCCTGGTGTGATGGTGGGTTTCACGTGTCAACTTGACTTGGCCACGGGGTGCCCAGCTATCTGGTGAAACGTTACTCTGGGTGTGTCTGGGATTGAGGGCGTTCTGGACGTGTTTACCACGTGAAGAACACAGAAGGCCCTCCCTGGCGCGGGCGGGCCTCCTCCGAGCCGCTGCGGGACTGAGCAGACAGCGCTGAGCCTCCGCGCACATCGGGGTTCTGCCCGCCACACGGCTGCTGAGCTGGACACCAGCTTTTTCCCGCCTTCGCACTTGAACTGCAACGTGGGCTTTCCGGGGTCTTGAGCCTGCTTCAGGGTTGGGACTGCACATCGGCTCTCTGGCAGATGTGGGGACTTGTCAGCCTCCAAAATTGCAAGATCCAATTCCTGAAACAAGTGTATCTCTATACTCACATCCTATCGCCCACTGCGGTGTGTGTGAGAGCCCTGCCTCTGGGCCCTTCTGGGGACGAGCAGCTGTGGCAACTCCCGGTGCCTCCAAGTTAGGCCGAGGACGGCCCAAGGCCACAGCCTCCACCAGTCCCTCCCTGTGATTTCCGGGGAAACTGGTTCTGTCAGAAGTCATGGGTCTGGCGGAAGAAGCGGCCCTGCCAGTCGGGTGGGACCCGGCTGGCACCAGCCCTGCCGGCCCTGCCTTGGGCACTGGCTTCTCTCCCACCCAGCCTCTCCCTGCCCCAGGCTGAGCTCTGCTGCCTGCTGGCCTCCTGGGTACTCGGCGGGAAGTGGATGCGATGTGACTTCCCCAGGATGAGAGAAGAAGACAGAAATCCTGGCCTAGGAGAAGGAAGGGGCCTTCCTGGAGCTGGGCATCCCAGGAAGGCTTCCTGGAGGAGACCACCTCGCAGATAGGCTGGAAAGTAGCCTTCTCATGAGGAAGGTGGGGGTGGGGTGGGGTGGTCACCTTCATGCCACAGTGGTTGGCATCTGCTTATCAGCAGCAGAACCCATACCCCAAACCCAGTGCAGGCCAGGTGGGGCACACTGCGGCTCCTCTGAGTCCCTCCTGGACAGCTCCCAACCGCCCTGCATTGCCAGACATCTGAGGTGACAGATCCGCCTCTCGCCTCAGGGCCAGGCACCTCCAGCTGTACACATGGTCCCTGCTGGCTTTGTGTCCCCTCCCCCTCTTCCAGAAGCCTCCTTAGACCCTCTGGCTGGCATAAGGCCTGAGATTCACTCTCTGTCGTGCAGAGATCCTGGGTTGTGCATTTATCTACACAATTTCTCACTTCATGTCTCCGTGCCTCCCCAAACCCCCACCATCCCCGTCATAAGATCAGTGTGGGGAGACCCATCTCTGTGTGCCTCAGTGTTCCCAGGGCCTGGTAGGAAGTCGTGGGCAGGGGGTGGGGATGGAAGAGCAACAGGGTCTGCCCTTCACCCAGGGGTCCCCAAGTCCCTTGGCAGCCCTGCGGGTGGAAGGGCTGTGGCTACCTGCCCATTTCACAAACAGGGAGAGTGAGGCTGGGGAAACAGCTTCGGACTGTGAGGCAGGGAGAGCAGAAACCTGCAAGGCTCTGCATCTAGGTCCAGCTGTCCTGGTGCCTGGAGAACAGGGCAGGGGGCAGGAACAAGTGACCAGGCCCTGTGAGGACAGAGCTCCAGGGGCCCGCAGGGTTTGGGCTGTGGGTGAAAGTTGAACAGAAGCAGCACAGAAAAGAGAAGACGTGTATCCACATATGGCAACATGCACACACGTGTTCACAGAAGCATGATGCACAACAGCCAGAACGTGAGACCAGCCTGATGTCCATCGACGGACGGACACATGAAAACGTGGCCCATCCACACAGTGGAACATGACTCAGCCAAGAAAGGCATGAATTGCCGACACGCGCTCCTACACTGCGAACCTCAGAAACATGCTGCGAGAGAAGCCAGGCACAGAAGCCACATCTTGCACAATTCCACTTATGTGAAGTGTCCAGGACAGGCAAATCCATAGACAGAACAGATTGCGGTTGCTGGAGGCTGGCACGACCCAGGGAAAGAGCACAGGCTTTGGAGTCCTCCGTGACTGGAGGGCGGACCCAGGGGACCTTCCTACTCCCAGCTATGGTTACAGCTCCACAAGGGCCTGAGGAAGGTGTCTGGCCCACGCCAGATGCTCCAGAATTGGTGGCTCTTGGGATCATCCTGTTGTCACTGGAATTCTGGGGTGAACATTAGGCTCGGGCAGCAGAACCGGGGGCAGATGGCCTCGAGTCACCTTGAGCCAGGCCTGGTGGCCTGTGCTGGCCGACTCCTGCAGCCACACCATGGCCCATGCCAGTGCCCAGGGTCCCATCCCATGCAGCCCCACTGCCCTGGGACTAAACATGGTTTACTGTTTGTGAAGAGGTTCAAGCTGGCTGCACCTGGGCAGAAATGCATAACCCATTGGGGCCGAGGTGACAGGACAGGTGGCAGAAGGTACCCCCCCGCCCCAATTCACATAGTCGGGGAACATGAGGAGGACTCTGACGGTGACAGCCGCGTACTATGAAACAATGCCAGGGACAGCAGCAGGACAGAGGGGACGAGGTACACCCACGACATGGTAAAATAAAAAGTCTAGAAAGCAGTGTGCAGACATACTGGCCAAGGCAGATTTTAAAAAGAAAGCTGAATTTTCACGACTTTTCATATTTGCGTCAATGCATTGACCACAATCACTCCCTGGCATTCACCCATCGACCCTCTCGACAAGAGGGGCCCATCCCCGTTTTACAGATGCTCCAGCAACAGCCACCAGCCCAAATCCCACCACCTGCGACCGGCCAAGCGAGCCCCCAGGGCAGGCGGCCTGACTCCAGGGACGCCCACGTTGTGTTGCCTCTTGGGAGTATTTTTATAATGAAGAAAATACATACCTATTATAAATCCTGTAAACCCACTGGAAGAAATCTCAGAATCTGCTGGAGCTGACCCACCTGCCCTTGCAAGGGGCGGGACCAGGCAGAGGCAGCCCACCCTGCAGGCCACAGGTCACTCCTGAGGCCAGACCTCCAGTCCCCGAGACTCTGGGGCCTGTGGCTGGTCTGCCAGATCCTGCGAGGACTGCGCCCCTCCTACCGCGTCCCCATCCTCATCAGAATCCACCGGGAGCAGCCAAAGCCCAGCAGGCTGGGACCCCCCAGAGCTATCAGGGCTGAGAAATCCTTCCTGGGGAGAGGTGAAAAAGCCTGGCTTGTCCTCAAAGTTCAGAGACCTAAATTTGGGTCTGTCCTCTGACACACTGGTCACACTTGAAACAACAAGTTCCAAGGTGAGAAGCCCCACCGGCCGCCTCATGAGCTGCAGGTGCTGGGAGGTGCCGCGGGCACTTGGAAGCTGCTCTGCGGGTCGCGCCATGTCCTTTTGGCTTGAGACTGACCCTGAGAGCCAGCCGTTCCTTCCTCTACCTCTGCCCTTGGGGACGTTCCAGGGAACTGAGTCTGCCACTTGGTTCACCCGGACACCCCTTATCTGCCCTAAAACGCCTGCCCAGAGGGCAGAAGTCTCCTTCCTTCTCAGGCTGTGCTTTGTGCTGACAAGTGACAGTGGCAAGCACTGATCCCCGTGCCACCCTCTGACATACAAGTGGCTGGGGGCTCCACTGTCCTAACGCTTTTTGGTTTTTTTCGTTTGTTTGTTTGTTCGTTTTTTTTTTTTTAACAATGACTGGTCAGGGGATCTTAACCCTTGACTTGGTGTTGTCAGCACCACGCTCAGCCAGTGAGCGAACCGGCCATCCCTATATAGGGATCCGAACCCGTGGCCTTGGTGTTATCAGCACCGCACTCTCCCGAGTGAGCCACGGGCCGGGCCTGTCCTGACGCTTCTTTAAGAGAATGAGCAAGTTCTCCCCAAAGAGGGGCAGCTGCAGCAAAGCACCACAGTCTGGGCAGCTTCAAACGACACCGGCGTATCCTCCCACAGCTCTGGGGCCAGAAGTCCAAAGTCAAGCAGTCTGCAGGGCCACGCTCCCTCTGAAGGCGCCAGAGGAGGCTCCGTCCTGATTCTTCCAGCTCCTGGGGCTCCAGGTGTCCCTTAGTGTATTAGTCTGTTTTTGTGCTTATAACAGAATACCTTAAACTGGGTAATTCATAAAGAAATGAAATTTATTTCTCACAGTTTCGGAGGCTGGGAAGTCCAAAGTCCAAGGAACACATCTGGTTAGGGCCCTGTTCTGCAATGTCACAGGGGGTCACATGGGGAGCGTGGGCTGAGCAAGAGAGCTAACCTGCTCTCACTCTCTGTCCTGGTAAAGCCACCAGCACTGCCTACGGGCAACCATTAAACCATCAGCTCACGACTTCATGAACGGGTCAGTCCACTCACAAGGGCAGGGTCCTCCGAATCTAATCATTTCTCAAAGGCCCCACCTTCCATATAGCGTGACCGGATTTTCCACTCTCCCAGCACTGTCAACAGTGGGAGTCAAGTTTCCAATACGTGAACTTTTGGGGACACATTTAACCCACAGCACTTGGCTTGTGGCTGCATCACCCTGATCTCTGGTCATGTGGCCTTCTCCTCTGTGTGTCTCTGTGCCTCAAATCACCCTTTCCTTCCTCTTTTTTTTCTGCAGCTGGCCAGTGTGGGGATCTGAACCCTTGACCTCGGTGTTATCACACTATGCTCTAACCAGCTGAGCCAATCAGCCAGCCCCTGTTCCTTTCTCTTGTGAGCCACTGGATTTAGGGTCCACCCAGAAAATCCAGGATGGTGCAGGTGATCTCACACCAAGACATCAGTTACATCCGCAAAGACCCTTATCTGAGTAAGGTCACACTCACAGGCACCACGGTTGGGGCTTGGACACATTTGGGGGGACTCTATTCAACTCACTATAGGGAAATTCCAGGGCATCCAGCTAACTGGAGGCCTTTGGGATAGGGGCAGCTGGCACTAGCAACTGCCCTCAGGAAGATGCACAGGGCTCCCCTCTGCTGGCACCTGGTGGCCCCCCATG
Source organism: Galeopterus variegatus (assembly GCF_000696425.1). Taxonomy (NCBI): domain Eukaryota; kingdom Metazoa; phylum Chordata; class Mammalia; order Dermoptera; family Cynocephalidae; genus Galeopterus; species Galeopterus variegatus. Next base: position 14,696 of record NW_007736534.1, read on the forward strand.
CCCAACTGGATGAGGCCAACACCCACTGGCTCCTCCCACAACCTGTGGGCCACCTCAGCAGAGCCACCTTCTCACCCCACCCCCTGTCCCCACCCCTCTCCCCACCGTGGTGTGTGCCCAGTGCACGCTGGCCCCAGCCAGGCCTGCCCTGCACCCAGTCCCACAGGCCAAGCAGCATCTTTGGCCTGTGGCTCCCCAGGGCCAGCAGCATCTCCCACTGAAGGGCCACTGCTGAATGCCGCCACGGACACGGGAGGCACAAGCAAGAAGCACGGGTCACACTCAGCGCAGTCACAGACCTCCCTGTGACAGCATGAGAATGCACCGGTGTGTGAGTCAGCATGCGACTGAGGCCTCTGTCCCCTGTGTCTCCACAACGAGGGTGTGTCACATCTACTGTCGGAAAATGTGCCCATCAGAATCTTCGCTGGCAGAAGTGGGTGAGAAGTGAGAGGTGCTGGACCGTGGGACGAAAGGAGTGCGCGGCCCCAGGGTGCTGGAGGAGCAGGAGAGGCCTGGGGTGCCACCTGCCCGGACCCCCTCCGGGAGCCGACACCCGCATGCTTGGAGGCACACGCTCATCCCCACCCCCGTGTGGACAGGAGCCTGTCATCCCTGCTCCCGCCAGGCTGCCCTCAGCCCCCAGCTCGTCCAGGACTGGCTGGTCTCTGGGCTGGGGCTGCTCTCCCCGGCTCCCCGCCTAGTCTCACCTCCTGTTCTTTATCCCCTCCCACCCCAGCACCTGGAAAACTCCCTCTGTTTCATGGGGCAGGGACCCCTGGGTGGGGCAGACAGCTGTCCCTGCACCTGTAGGGCCCAGTGGGTGCTAACAAACACTCCCCGGGGGAGTCTGATCACCATGTGTATACATCAGGCACAAATAACCAGACTGGATCGAAGGAACAAGTGAGCTCTCTTTCACACCCAGAGCTGCTCCTGGGTGGGCCCCAGTGGCCAAGAACAATCGAGGGTGGGGGGACAACATTGGACACTGGCTCCTGCTGAGGGTCACCCCTGTAGGCAGCAGAGGCAGAGGCTGGGCCATACCCCAGAGGCCCACCCTGGACTCCAACAGGCAGGGAGGACACCGCACTTGCTGTCTCCCTTGAGTGTCTTTTGGGAGGATAGGCTGGACCTCATGAGGAGCACCTAGGGTGGCACCTTCCAGAACCTTCCTCAGGACCTTCTGCTATCCAATGCTGGCACGCAGGTCCCCATGTGAGGGTTGTCATGTGAACTTGGGGAGCCCCTGCACCCGACCTGGGAAGCAAGGGCCGAGGGCCTTGTGGGAATGGGGGAAGCGCCCTCTCCCTTGTAACATGCGTGTCCTCCTGCAGAGAGCAGGAAGGGGAGAGCAGGAGGCAGGCACGGGGTCTCCATCAAGGGGCTGTCCAGGCGGAGGGGACAGCTCCGTGATCGCCCTCTGTGCTTTTGTATTTGACACTTTCTATAACACAAATGGCCGAGGCTTTCTCTTGCAGGCACGAAGTCAGAGCGGAGAAGGGAAAATCAAGGACACGGGGAGTTTTAAAGGCAGAATTTCCTAACAGCCTTCAGGCAACAGGGGAACCTGGCCCCATGTTAGCCACACCCCAAGTGAGGCTCAGTGTTTAAAAGACAGAGGGTGCTGGCCAGCTACGCAAGAGGCTTCAGACAGGTGGAAATCCAAGCAACCACGAGATAAGAAGGTTGAAAGGCAAGCTGATTAGGGTCCAGCATTAGCTGGGACAATGAGCAGGAAGAGGGTCACCCCCAGGGAACCACCTCCTCCAAGTCGGCGGCCTGGGGAGGTGACCTTGCAGCGTGCGCTGTGCAGGGCAGCGGGCAGAGAGTCGTGACTGTGGCCACCCCTCACGGCCCTCCTCCTTGCCACCCTCGTCGTCCCTGAACTCTTCCTCTGCTTCCTGGCCTGCAGGGGTGCAGCACGACCCCTCCCTGTGCTCGGGCCTGTGAACGAGGTGGCGCCACCCTTGCAGGCCGTGAGGACGGTTGGTGTGCTGGGCGGTGGTGGTGACAGCAGTGGGCACTCCTGCCAGGTGCTCATGGCAGCCCTGCCCGGGCCCCCGTTTCACGTCCTCTGCGATTTCATTTGGTTCTCACAGTCGTCCTAGGGGACAGGTCCTACAGGATACTCGTTTCACATGCCACAAGGGAAGCTGCTGGCGGCCCCTGTTCTGGCGTGCAGCGCCTCCCCCAAGCCAGGGCAGCCCTTGCCCCGTCTTTTCTTCCTCTTTGATTGTCAGAACAGCCTGCCTCTCACTGACCTGTTCACGGGTGGCCCTGGACCCCGCAGGCAGCAGGCAGCCTGGGGCACAAGGCCAGCTGCGGTCACTGCCGAGTGTGCTTTGTGTGCCGGGGGCCGACACATAACAGCACGGGGCCTTGCATCCCTCTCCACCCCGACCACTCACCACTCCTCCAGACACACCAGACCACACGCACACACATGCACAGACACACATGGACTACGCGCACACACAGACACAGACAGACACACGTACACACAGAAACACACAGGCACACATTTGCAGAGACACACACAGACACATGCACACACATGCAGCAAATCAGGGGTGCCCGGGGCGCCTGAGCCCAGTGGGCTGCTGTTTCCCCTGTTAGCATGGCCCCTGCGACCCCAGAAAGCCCTGCTCCCGAGGGCCTCAGCAAGGGAGGCTGCAGGACTGCAAGGGCGAGCCCAGAGCTGCCTCTGCTGTGGGACACGGAGCAGCCAGAGCCCCAAGTCCCTATGGGAGCAGACAGTGCTCTTTTTCACTTTTCTTTTTTAAGTTGGCTCTTTTTAACGCATGTTTTTGGTTTCTAGGTAAACACATCTGATGCAACCATAGCTCTTCTCTCCCAAGGCCTGGGACCAGGCTGAGAGCCTTGCAGCCCAGGGAGGCTCCCAGCAGCCCCTCAAGGGGGGAGTGACGACCCCTGCCCAAGGTGGGCATGTCCAGTGCCCAGGCCAGGCTGGGACTTTAGCAGGATAAAGGAACCATGGGCTGGGAGGGGCTGCTCCAGTCTCGGGGACAAGCTGGTGTGAGGAGGCTGTGGCCTGTGCCCAGTGGGGGTGGGCGCTGTGAGAGCTCACTGGACAGATGTTCCTCCAGGGGAAACAGGACATGTCCCCCCCCGGGTGGGGGTCTCCTCAGGGGTCACACTCAGAATTCATGCCCAGCATACCCAGGCGGCTCCTGGCTTCTCTGGAGGCCTCACACTCTCATCTGTAAAATGAGGTAACCCTCCCCCCATCACCCTAGGACCGCAGGGAAGACTGAATGTGGCTGTGGGCATGCAGCGCCCATGCCTGCAATGTCACTTGCAAGTCCCCAGAGCTCCACCTCGTCTCTCTACCAGCTCCTGTCAGCAGGACAAGTGGAGCTGGCTCTAAGCCCCTCACCCTGCGGGGTGCAGCGAGCTCTTAACTACTGCCACCTCTTAACTGTGGCCACCTCTCCTGGGTGTAGCAGACAGAGCTGGGTCCCTCCAAAAAGATATGTCCAGGTCCTAACTCTAGTACCTGTGAATGTGACCTTTGGAAAGAGTGTCTTTGCAGAGGTAATCAAGTTAAGATGTGGTCACACTGGAGTCAGTGACAGGTGTCCCTACAGGAGACACAGACGCACAGAGGTGAAACGATGTGAAGACAGAGGCAGAGGTTGGAGGGACGTGGCCACAGCCACGGAATTCTGAAGCCCCTGGAAGCTGAGGTGGCAGGAAGGACCCTTCCCTAGAGCCTTCGGAGGGAGCCTCGCCTGATGACACTCTCATCTAGGACTTCTGTCCTTCAGGACTGAGAGAGCAAACTTTTGTTGTTCTATGTCCCCCCCCCCCCCCCCCCCCCTTTTTTCATTTTTTTTTTTTTTGTTTTGGGGTTTTTAAAAAAAACCCCCCCCGGGGGGGGGGGGGGGGGAAAAATTTTTTTTTTTTTCTCGCCCCCCCCCCCCCCCCCTTTTTTCATTTTTTTTTTTTTTGTTTTGGGGTTTTTAAAAAAAACCCCCCCCGGGGGGGGGGGGGGGGGAAAAATTTTTTTTTTTTTCTCGCCCCCCCCCCCCCCCCAGTGTGCGGTCATTTGTTACAATGGCCACAAGACACAAATATACCGGGTTTAAAGCCGGGAGCAGGAAGGAGCCTGATCAAAGGTGTGTGGATGCCCCTTCCTCAGCCCTAAGGACGCAGCCACTGGGCAGAGAGCCCTCTGCCACTGGGCACTTACGGGACTGTGAGAAAGCCACCACCCTGCACAGCAAGCGGGACAGCTGGCCAGGTCTGGGATCAAACTACCCTGGCTGCTTCGCTGCGGCACAGCCGTCTTCCTGCTCCTCATCAGGGTGAGTCAGAGCCTGCCCCCGCCCGTCCCCTGCAAGAAGCCTTGCACGCCCCTACTCCCCACACGGCACAAAAAGCAGGTTCCGCACCCCTCTCAGACCCGGCTGCTGAACACACCATCCTGGTGCAAACTCGAGAGAGACAACCGGCGGTCCCTCGGGGAGCAGTTCGTGACTCTGCAGATGCCAGCCTGTCCCTTTCCTGTTCCTTACAATTTATCAGAAGCGGTCAGACCATGACCCTCCAGGGCTCTTTGGGCCCTGCCACTCGCTGGCTGTCTCTGGTGAGGTTTGCAACATCGCTGAGCCTTGGTTGCACCCCTGAAAAGGGCACTTACGCTGAACAGAGCAGAGGCCTGTGAAACACCAGGAGGGGCTGGGCTCAGGAGGACGACTGACGCATGTTCACTATGGTTAATAAGCACAACGATCCCTCCTGGATTTTGATCAAGAATGCAGAATGGAGGCCAGAACAGAGAAAGGAACAGAAGCCTCTAATGAGCCACACCAAACATCATGAAGCCTCTACGTCAGAGGTCTCACGCGTGATGTGCTGACAGATCTCAGGCCCGCGTCCTGTACCCCCCCAGCTCCTGGTTGGCACACGTTTCTAACAATTGATCCGGTTTCCTAGACAACAGTGGACTAGAAGGAGAAAGAAGGTTTTAAGAAAGGAACTGATAATGACAACCGCTCCAACAGAAAGTTTACAGAAAGGGGTCTGGAGCCATTTAGTACAGGGACAAACGGTCCTGCAGAGCACAAGGTCCCTGTGGGCATCAAAGAGCCTGGGCACAGCCTCATGGGGGAGTCCACGTGGTGAGCTGGTTCCATCCTGGCCCTGTCACGTATGGGGCGTGACTCTGGGCAGATTCCTTCACCTCCCTGAGCCTCAGTGTCCCCATCTGTAAAATGGGTATAGTAACGGAACTTACTGCATAGGGTTGTTTTAAAGATTAAGGGAGAAAAGTCATTAAAAAGCCTCAATAAAATAAATGTGAATCATTATCAAAATTAATCACAATGACCCAAGTCACCAGGAAAAGCGTTGCATTGTTTCTCATTTATAGCATAAGACTGCAAGGAGAGTTGTGAGTGTAACACGTTGTGGAAGGGTTTCCACTGAACATGGTAAATGTGGTTGTTTTTGGTGGCTGGTTGGTGCAGGAATCAGAACCCTTGACCCTGGTGTTACAAGGCCGTGCTCCAACCATCTGAGCTAACTGGCCAGCCCCTGGAAAATGCTCTTAAAAGTCTGATCCTTAGCGGGGTGACTGCCCTCATCTGGGAAAGCCCCCGGCAGGCTGCAGCAGTGGCTCCAGTGGGCCACACGTCCACGGGTTTCTTCTGCTCTGGCAGGACAGCCGGGGCCTGGGCAGCCACAGCCAGTGGCGCCGACACCGTTGTGTGGGCTGAGGCTCAGGATGACAAATGGCTGCAGCTGGGAGAGCAGGCGCCCATTGGAGACAAACAGTGTATTCCTCGCACATTCGAGATCGAAAAATAAACTGAAGGGCAGACACAGTTAAAAATAATGAACAGGGCTGGAGGACAGTATTTGCCTGTGGTCACTCATCCATCTGTAATTTAAAAATCGATGTCAAGCGCGGGCTGCAGGGAGCACAGCCTCACGCTGGGAAAACCCCCGAGGGATGCACCAGGCCAGGCTGAGAGTGACAGACAGATGTCCACCCGGGCTTCTTGGGAGGAGGCTTCTTTTTTTTCTCTTTTCTCTGCATTTGGAGTTCTCGGCAGTGGCCCCCATAGTAGAGGCTCCATAAAGTAAAGCCCAGATGAAGTCCCAGGGAGGAGCTTTCGTGACTACTCTCTCCTGCTCCTGCAGGGCTCTCTGTATGGCTCACATCTGCTGTGGGCGAGGTGGGGTGGGGTCTCCACGTGCCCCACACCGCCTGGCCCTAGGCACCACACAGCGGGCACACTGTCAGGGTCTGCAGATGGCTCCTGGCAGGGAGGAGCAGAGGGGCTCCACGCTCCAGCCTGCGGATCCTGGCCTGGGAGGCTGGCACTGAGAGAGGGCGGCCTGTGGAGGAAACAGCCTGCTGCCCCGCAGGTGTGAGCTGAGAGCAGCTGGGTGTGGCCGGGGAGGCCACATGTGGTTCTGTTGACGCCTCCTTCACCAAGTTCATGGCCCAGGCGTGGGTCTCTGAAAGCTCGTCCTGGGTCCTGGCTGAGCCAGGGCTCTCAGGTGGACATAAACCAGTCAAGATTCGAAAGGGTGAAAGCTGAGAACATTTTCACGCATCTGTGGGTACAAAAGGCTCTGATCACATCAAAATCTTACTCCCTGCAAATGCCTGGTCCTCACAGGAGGTAAAGACAGACCCCAGCTGGGATCCAGTGATGCGTCTGCATGCTGCGCTGGGGCTCAGGTTGTTTGGCTGTGCCACTACCCACTTCTAGGGGCTGAATTGTGTCCCCCCAAATTCATATCTTGAAGTCCCAGCCCCCAGTACCTCAGCATGTGACTGCATTTGAAGATGGGGTCTTTACAGAAGTAATTAAGTTAAAATGGGGTCGTTAGGGCGGGTTCTAATCCAGAAGTACTGTGTCCTTATAAGAGATGAGGACACAGACACACGCAGAGCAGCGACCATGTGAGGACACAGGGAGAAGATGCGGTCTGCACGCCAAGGAGAGAACCAGCCCTGGTTCACCAGGAGCCAGCCCTGCAACACCTGGATCTCAGACTTCCAGCCTCCAGGACTGTGAGACGATGAATGTCCATTGTCTAAGTCTCTGTCTGTGGTGCTCCATTATGCAGCCCCAGGCGACTCATGCACCTGCACGCAGGACCTCTCTGAGGGGGTTAGCACCAAGCATCTTTTCGAGAAGGGGACTGCTCCCTGGCCACCCCTGGAGAAGCTGCGAGGCTCCTCTCCCAGAGGCACATCCTGTAGACTCAGGCTCAAATCCTGCTTCCGCCACTTCCCAGCTGGGGGAGCTGCGCGGGTCCTGAGCACCCAGGGGAGCCGGGCACCCCAGCTGCATCACGGTGCTCTGCACCATGCCTGGGGCAGCAGCCATCATGCCAACAGCTCTGCTCCTGCCTGACCCAGCTGCTGGGAATACTGTCGTCCTGGGACGCGGCCCTGACAAGTCCTGCCGGCCCCACCTCCTGAGTCTGTCTCCTGCACGGGCGGCTGTGCCATGACAGGCTCTGAGCCGAGTCTGCAGCACATAAGCCACGGCTGCCCTCCTGGACTCTCATGGCCTCAGGATCAAGCCCATTTTCTGTTTGTTTTTAATGAACAAAATGCGGGGGTCACTGAGAGACCCCTGGGGGACCCCCACAAGCATCTGTGTGCTGTGTGTCCCTCAGGAGCTCTTCCTGCAGCCCTGTGCCAAGGACAGAAGGAGAGCAGCAAGGATTCCTCCCTCTGATGGGACAAGACATCCTGCCTGTGATCTTTCTAGATGACAGACAGCCAGCCATGGTGGGATGGGCCCCCGAGGCCAGGAGCATCCAAAGACTGACCACGGCAGGGGTCCGGCCACCTCCAGCGGGGCTGCTGACATGCACCCCTCCAATCCAGGACCCCACTCACAGGCCAGTACCCCGAGGGGCCCAAAGAGACCTGAACACGGAGCTGGCCCCAGGGACTGGAAGCCATGTGAACGTCCTCCCACAGGATCCGAGTAAAGTGCGGTTTATGCTGACTGGGCAAGGAACGTGCCTGAGGAAGAGTCACTCGAAACCACACAAAGAAGTCTCAGAAGGCTGTGGACTGTTTTTGCAACTTCTGTGTAACCAGAAATAAGGAATTATGTGGATGGAACATGTCTAGTCATGTAACGTCGGTGATACAAGCTGAAGGAGCCTGCGTCTGTTTACGGATTCATCATATAGAGCAGAAGCACAAAATCACGCCTGGAAACGGGGACTGGGCATCCCGGAGAGCTGCTCCCTGCAGGAAGGGGAGACGCAGCGGCTCAGGGCGTCCACTGCACAGAGACTTTTAGCGCCCAAAATAACCTAACTCAAATATAGCCAAATGCTAGGACTTTGATGTAAGAAAATAATCTAAGTGATTCATTTTCAGAAATGACTTATCTGAGGGTGTTTTAACTGATTCAGGCCCAGCCTGAAAGTTGTCTGGCTGGTCCAGCCCATTCCTGGAGGGTCTCTGAACAGGCAGAGCGCTCCTCGAGATGGTAATCAGTCACTAGCCCCACTGTGTTCTTCGTTCCCTGGTGTTTCTCCTTTCACGGGGCTTAAGCAGGCCTTTTTTGTGGGCTTGTCCTGAGCCCCCAGATAAAGGAATTCCTTGCAAAGGGGTAATAAATTTTAGGCATTCAGGAAGATTGTGCACCCTGTAGTACTCAGCCAATGGGGAAGTGGGGGGAGGGACTTGCGTACTAGGGAATAATTCGCTTGCTACAGCACTTTTCTGTGTGCCTGTCCCATTCACAGACACCCGGATTTGCAAGGCTGTTATTAAAGTCTCGCTTCACTGTACCTCGTGTCTCTGTGTCTATCCTTTGGCACTGGACAGGTGGGGGCATTTCTCACACTTGATAAAGCTGGGATTAGTTCTGTTAGTTCTATGGTTTCTGTGTTTAACTCTTTCACAATAATTAATTATCAATCAAAGTTTCATCAGTGAGAGGAGATGGCCCCTCTCTGCACTAAGAGCCAATGTAGACTCAGCCCAGGTGCCCACCGTGGGCCAGGCTCATGCTCCTGTCATGTCCTCGCAGCACCACTAGGAGGCCCACCCAGCCACGGCTCATTTCACAGATGAGGAAACTGAGGCCCAGAGCTTAAGGGACTCACCCTGGGCCCACAGGGTGGGGATTCCCACCTGGTGTGCTGACCGCAGAGCTGACATTCTAACCACCATGCCCCTCGGTGTCCATGAGGTCACACGTTCACTCCACAGAGCCCCTCAGCTGGAAGCCCCCAACTCAGGCAGGTGGGAAAGTGAACTGCACCTTCATCAGGACAGTGTTTACAGATCAGGGCATCCAGTTTAACAAATGAACAATCCAGCGAGCCACGTGCCTCTGTGTGAAGCAAGACACTCAATCCAAACACACAGAAGCAGCTGCTCCCTGCCCAGGAGAGAAGAAAACAGGAGACGCTCCCCAGCAAAGGGGAAGGAGGAGTGGGCTTTGCCGAGAGCCTGGATCTGAGGGAGCCGCGGCCAGCAGCAGGGAGACCCCGACCCATGAAAGGAGGGGAAGGGGCAGATAAGGTTGAGACTGGACTCACGCCTGAAGAGAAGGGGCTCCCTGGAGAAGGTGGTGGCCCCAGGGGGCCTGGCGCTGGGTTCTCTAGACATCTGGTATTGCCTGCATGCCTGCTAGGTGCCAGGCCCCACTGGGGATACTGAGTCAGAGCCCCAGACTGAGAGAAAGGGCTTTCCAGGTCGGGGAAGGGCCTCTGCTAAGACAGAGAGGTGCAGGTAGCCAGAAGGCCCAGCCACGTTGGCACCGTGTCTGAGGCATCCACTCAGTCAGGGCTGAGCAGCCATGCAGCCACCAGCCCCTGCTGCCCATGTCATGTCACATCAGAATGAGCACCTGGCAAACCCAGGAAGCAGAGAAGAGGGTGGTGCCCCCACCCCCGCCCCAGCCAGCTGAGTAACTCACTCGCCTCTGACCATGGAGACCAGAGGAAGAAAAATCTGGCCCAACCTGCCAGGCTGCAGCAACCGGAAGGTTCTCCTGGGAGGACGGACACTGGCTGACAGTGGGCACCCACCACCAGGGAAGGTCTGCAGAGGAAAGAGGGTCTGCATCGGGCAGTGAGGGTGCATCCCAGCAGCCAGGATCCCAACAGCCTGGACTACAGCAGCCACGTGGCCTTAGCAGCACACCAGCCCGTGCACACCAAGACCATCCCTTGGGGGCCAGTCGTCAACAGGGAGCACCTCTGTCCCCTGCTCTCCGGAGGCCTCCTCAAGACCTTGGCCACCAGGCCATGAGGGATGACCCACAGTGGCCGCTTGGGTGGGACCAGTAACCAGGCCTGTCTCCGAGTGACCTCACACTCAGGTCTCCACTCTGGGGCTGAATCTTACATTTCTAGGTCATCTTCTTCACACCCCAGCTCCCCCAGCCTCGTGCAGCCAAGTGCCCCGCCTCTTCCCTCAGCCTCAGCCTGCCCTTGGGGTCAGCTGCGCTCTTCAGAGGCAGAATCTAGGTCTTGGAGCAAGAGGTGGCCCAAGCTCTCCTGCGGGAGTCAGGCCCAAAGTGGAAACCCAGCGTGGGTGATGGAGCGGGCAAGGGCTCCCTTCAAAGCTGGCTGCTCCTGCCTCTGCCCCAGAGAGACCCAGGGATGCCACGCTGCAGCCGCGCCCCTGCAAAGCACAAAGGGCTCGTTGTGCGCAACTGCGCTGCTCCCTGCCAGGCCCGGGGCCCACAGGCAAGTGGGAGGGGCATGTGGGAAAATGGGGTGCTCGTTGGCTGCCCCAGGACCTGCCCCAGATTGCCACATGTGCAGAAGCCAGATGCAGTGCACTTTAGTGACATTAAGGCTGTGCGAGAGAGGGATGGAGGAAAGAGGAGACATTTCTAATCACAGTCTCGTGACTTTCAAACTCTTAAAAATCAGTGGAAATATTTTGTGCATAAAACTTGAATCTTAAGATATAAACCAGCTCAAGGAGCTGGGACAGGGGCATGGCAGCCCTCTAGAGAACACCCCAAGACTCAGGTAATGAACAGGGACTCTGGACATCCAAGTTTCCTTCTGAGCTCCTGCCTGGGCATCGTCCACATGCAGGAGCCCTGGAACCTTCTGGTTGGGTGGGGGTATGTCAGGGAGTGGAGCCTTAAAGATGGGGAAACTGAGGCTCAGTGAGGGGCAGCACAATGACCCTGCCATCCTTGGGGCTCCATTTCCTCCCCTCTCAAATGTGAGCCCTTGGCTGACCACCCTTGACCATCAGCCTGTGTCTGGCTGGGCAGCCAGAGGGAAAGGAGAAAGGAGGTCACAGAATGGAGTTTGCAGGTGCCCCAAACCACGGAGCATGAAACATACGGACCAGACTCAGCTACACCCCTCATGCAGGTCAGTTTTCACCCAGGAGACAGGGCACACTCTAAAGGCTGGTGGGGGACCAGGGGCAGAGCTCTCAGGTCTCCCGCGGGCTCTCACTACCCCTGTAGCTCATCTTTGAGCTTTGATGCTAAGTCCCAGTGCTCCCACCTCCGACACCCTGTCCTTGGGCTAACAAGGTCTGGTTCCTAGCCAACAAACTTCTGCAGATAGGGAGAGTGGGGAGGGAAGGAGGTGGGGAGCAGAGACGGGGCACCCCAGCTCTCCCAGGCCCTCGGCTAGGCCTCTCATGGGGTCTGCTGCACTTGGGGCACAGTGCTATGGCCCCTGCTCTAGAGGTGAGGACACACAGTCTTGAGCCCAGGTACAAGGAGGAGCCCAGCTACAAGCTAATTGCTTCCCATGGACTTGCTGGCCCTTCACAGGTTGGGGGTCCGCTCACAGAGGAGACAGCTCAGGCAGCCTGGGACAAATGCCAAGCCCAGGAGCAGAGGAGGGGGCTGGAGAGGTGGAGGGAGGGTCTCCCAGCAGAGGCAGGGTCCACCTGAGGTCCTGCACCCTAGGAGGGCCAGGGCACCAGCAGGCGGGGGTGGCCCAGGACTGTCTGGGCCAGGGGAGATGGTGGCTGGAGTGTAGAAAGCCTTGGCTGGGGCCCTCAGGGTGGCCTGGAGGGTTAAGCCAGAGTCACCCACATTGCCGTGATGCTTACCCAATGTTTGGTAATGAAACCACATCGGGACTTCTCGGGGGCCAGCTATGAGTCTGATTTTACAGACAGGAAAACAGAGGTTTGAAGGCACAGAAACTTTGCTGGCCCCAGACCTTGGGGTGCAGAATTCCTGCAGCATCTTCCTCCACCAAGCCTTCAAATCCACCGTGATCCCTGACACTATCGATCACCTGGGTCTGCACCAGGGCACCGAGAGGCCTGGGTGGGGCATCTCTGTGGCTCCATCAGTCAGGATGGGGGCTGGCCTGAGGAATGGCCTGCCGAGCCCAGAGCCCTGGCTCAGCCAGCAGAGGTGAGGCTGGCAGAGATCAGGTGCCCCTCCAGGAACAGGGTCACATGCCCCACCCTGGTCCCCCTCACCCGGCAATCCCCCTGGATCTGGTGGACTTCCTGCTGCAGCTGGAGGGCTTGGTGGAGAGGTTCATCCTACAAAGAAGGAATCCGGCCTTCTTGCCCTCTGCTCCGGCACCCCCGCTGGTTAGCCCTCCAGGCTCTCTCCCTCTGGCCACCTGGGGAAGTGGCTTGGCTAATGCCGGAGCCTGTGCAGCTGGGAGGCACAGGACGCTCCAGGAGCCACCCTGCAGTAGCGGCCCAGCCCGTGAGCAGGACCATTTAAGCTACCTGACTCCTGCCATATTCAACCCAATAGGCGGGCAATATCTGTTGCTGCAGACACAGCCCAGTGAGTGGGACTTGTAGCCGAGTGCCCCTTTAAGTATTCGCCCCAACAGTTGGGTATTAAAAATCCCACGGGCGCCAAGTAAACAGGACTTGGAGCCACAGATGCTCAGACCCCCCAACTCACCTCCCTACCCGACTGATCACAGGACCTTGGCCCTTTAAACCCGCCTCCCCACCCCGCGCACCGTATTCACCCCAATAGGCGGACACATCAATCCCGCAGCCACTTTGCAGGGGGCCTGCTGCACTCTCCCTTCCCTGGGTGAGGACGGCCCGTCCCTGTGTGGAGTGGCTGAGAAGGAGCTCGTTGCAGAGTCAGCAAGGGAAGAAACAAAGACACGGGCGACAGAGCACCCTCTGCGCCATCCCGGCCCTCGCCCCTCCAGGCTGAGGAGCTGCTCTGGCCTGGATCCTCCCCCTGCAGCTCGTCAGGGGTCTGCCTGTCTCAGGGCTGGACTGTACTCCTGCTGTGACACACGACAGCACGGTGTGGCCTACTCAGGGTTTCCACACTCCCCTGGCCTTGGACGAAGGGAAGGGACAGCGACCCCCGGCTGGACACAAGGGGTAGCCTGGCCAGGGGCCTGCAGGGCCCAATCCCCTCACTGTGTTCTCATTTAAGCTTTATAAAAGTCTATATTATTAGATGGAGCACTGTTCAGTTATCCAGCCTCCCGTCTCCCTTCAGCCCAGCCTCATCTCAGCTGGGATCAGGGGGGCGGCCAGAGCCAGCTTAGATCACCTGCATTCACCAGATAAAATGTTATGCATCCCTTGGAGGTAAGATTACCTGCGTGCTTCATTCCTAATCCAAAAACGACCCAACACTGGGAAGGGTCACGTGCCATGTCCTTCCCGTCCTAGGGCATGGAGGAAATGGGCTGCTCGGTTCTCCCACCTGCTGATGCTGGGCACGCTAGGACAGGACACTGGGGGTTTCAATCCGCTTTCCACTCGTGCCTCACATGAGCATGCAGCACCTACTGTGTGCCAGGCCTGGGAATGGAGCCCGGAGCAGACATCCAGGCCACAGTGAACAGATGACAAGCACACCTGCCATGGGCTGACTCCAGCCCAGTTACTTTCTCCACATTAAGTCACTGAATTAAACCATTGCAAGATCAAGACAACTTCAGAATCGGATAAATGCTGCTTAGAAAACAAGACAGCTGCGTGAGCTACTTCAGAACCAGCACTTTAGTCAGGGGTAGAGGGTCTCTTGGAGAAGGGACACCTGAGTTGAGACCTGAATTAGCTGGAGCCTACCAGGTGCAGAACTGGGGGAGCGGGGGGCCTGCCAGCAGAGGGCACAGCATGTGCAAAGGCCCTGGGGTGACAGAAGCAGGGCTTGGGCTGGGTCCCTGTGAGAGAGGCAGCGGGACCAGGGCGGTCAGGGCTGTGTGGGCGTGGAGAGAGCCTGGACTCACTCTGAGACTCAGGGCGAACTGAAGGGCTCCAAGCGGGCAAGTTGCAGGATGGGGTTTACAGTTATAAAGATCCTGTTGGCTCCTGGCTGGAGTAGGACTAAGTGGGGCAGAAAAGGGACAGCTTGTTAGAGGGCTGAGCTGGTGGGGCTGGGAGATGTGGGGAGGCTCAGCCTGGAGGGAAGAGCTGGGTGGGAGGTCAGCTTTGGAGGCCATCCGCTCTCACCCTGCATGACTCTGAGATTTGCAACAAAGACCCTTTGGGCATTCTACATCTCTCTAAACTGTTAGGAACCATCTCTCACTGGCTTGATGACCTGGATGAAGTTGGTAAGGCCCTGATGGCCTCAGGCCACCCCAGGATCCTGGCTGGCTGGTTCTGAGGCCCATGTTAATGATCACCATCCAGCTCTCCTTCCTGCATCCCACAGGGTGCAGGGATTCCCTGAGTTTCTGGGATCCCTGAAGAGGCTCCAGGCTGCCCCACAACTTGGGTCCTGCAACATTCCTTATCTCGGAAGGCTGATTCCCCAGCTCCAAGCTGGACAAAGAACTCCACACAGAAGTCACTGATCTGTCTGCACTGCCCTCCCCACCCCCCATCCCAAGCTCTGGTCCTGAGGATACAGCTGGTGCCCACCCCCTTAGCTTAGATGCCAGCACAGGGCAACTTTACACCCATGGGCACATGCTCCCAGGCGCGCTGGCTTGGAACAACTGATGATAAGAAAACATGATCCAAAGTCCAAGTCCTTTGTACTCGTAGCTACCACCTGCACCCCCTTCTCCCCGAGGAGCTTTACCATCTGCACATACATTTCCCCAGCCTGCGGGAAAGGTTCCCCAGCCATGGCCAAGGCTCAGCCACCACCTGCAAACCCTCAGGGATGCTGAACAGCCCAGGAGCCGCATCCCCAGGTTGTAAGCCATATCCCCAGGGTGCTGAGAGCAACACCTTCTCCCCCTCCAGACGGTCATGAGCAGCATGAAGACATCCCAGGGCAGTGTGCTGGTGGCTGGCGGGAGGCGAGTGGCATTGTCCTTCTGCACCACCCCACATTCATCCCCAGCACACGACGGTGCTCAGCTGGACTCCTCTGCCAACCCTGCAAGCAGCCCTGTGCTTTGGCCCTCTATAGCCCCTCTAAAGTCCAGGGGTCAGAGCTTCAAGCTTGCCAGGCCTCACCAGGAGAACTGTTTCTCAGCTGCAGCCACACACTCAGAGTCACCTGTCCCTTGAACCCAAATGGGAACATGGGTAAGGCACATTTCTATCACCTTGGTAGGTTCTCCACCCGCACGTTGTGTGTGTGTGTGTGTGTGTGTGTGTGTGTGCGCGCACGCGCGCGTGTACACATGTGCATGCCTTCTGGCTTAACCACAGAATCAGCAGAGAGATAACTTCCCAAAACACAGCTGCCAGAAACACACAAGAATCTTCACGCTATAGGCCTGTCACGGAACTTTTCTCCCTTCCCCAAGCGTAGCACGTCCGATGCTATTGGAGCTCTGCAAGCTTCCAGGAAGCCTGGATTTCAGGAGAGAAACTGATCCTGGACGTTCTCGGCATAGTAAATACAATCCTGAGGTGGGGGTGTTGCATGGGCATTCTGTAAAGAGCCGAAAGCAAGCATTTGAAGAGCTTGGCCAATTCATGGCCCAGTTTGGGCCAGCTGGACCTCTGGGCCCAGGAAGGAGCCTCCGGGGCTTCCACGTTGGCACAGCAGCCTCTCTGAGACATGGCCAAGGACTGCAGGCCAGAGGATCCTCACCCAGCCTGGCTGCTTTGTCACCTTTTCTAAACACAGCCTGGAGAGACAGGCCAGACAAACACACGCAGAGTGACACCCAGGCACTGCATTAAAGGGCCCACCACCATGCACACACACGTGCAGCCAGACAATAGGATCTGCAGACCTGGAGCCTGAAGCCTATAAAGGAACAGCCAGACACACTCCACCTGGCCCCAGGTTGCCCCTGACCTGCCTGACGCCTGCAAAGCCATCTCTTTTCAAACCCTGTCAAGTTCAAGGAACAGCAAGGCCCTGCATAAACAAAGAAGTGAGGTAAAAACATGGCAAGGGCAGTTGACCACTCAGCCTGTTATTCTTGGAGGCGCAGGGTTTCTCTTCAGTCTGGGACCTGGGTCCACCCTGGTGTAGACAGACCCGAGAGCATAAACGTCTGATCCCAAAGCCTGTACTGACTTCTCAGGCCCTGATGCCCCTACACTTGCCCCTGGCTTGGGGGCTGTACACGGCAGAGACGATCACAGAAGTCCACCTGTAAAAGGCTCCTTGAAGGGGCTCGGGCAGAAGGACAGACACACATATCTTAGGTAGACAAGGGGGCAGCAAGTTATGAAAACCATGAGATGACAAAAGAGCAGAAGCCCAACCAGCTGCCCCAGCAAGGCCAGGCCCAGTTCAGCCCAAGGCTGGGTGAGGGGCAGAGAAGCCCACCTTGCCCTGGAGGGATTTGTCCATTCCCCTAGGAGTCACTCAAAACCCTAACTCCAGCTGGAAGTGTGACAGAAGACAGCCCAGCTGTCTGAGTTGGGGGTGGGTGGGCAATAACTGAGAAGCCCCGGCTGGGCGGGGCTGCAGACCCCAGCCTCCCCTCACCATGTCCCACCCTCCCCAAGCCCCTGGGGAATCCTCAAGTGCACAAGACCCTCTGGGAGATTCAAGTCCCCCTAACAATTCCCGAGGCTCTGTATCTTTAGGGGATCAGTGGCCTAGGGATGGAGGCAGAGGGCAAGGGTCTCCCCGCAGCCGACCATCCAGGTAGCCCCTCACTCTGTGGACCCAGACAGAGCAGCGCTTGGAGCCATGCCCAGAGCTGGGATGCCAGACACCCGATCCCAGACTCTGCAATCCAGACGCGGTACCCCGTCACCCATCCCTTCTAGACCCCCAGCGGGCTGAGCTGGGGGCACAGACCAGGGTCGTTGCCAGTCAGACCCAGCCACCCTTCCTTCCGATCCCGGCTCCTTTAAGCCCTAGCGAGTGGGCTGGGCGCGCCGCTCCCCACACGCGGGCCCCACCCGCGCCCCAGCCCTCCCGGGACTGCGCCTCCCGGCCAGCCCGGCCTGTCCCTGGGCACCCCTGCCTGGCTCTCCCAGGGCGGGCCACTGTCGGCGTCCGCAGGGAT
>NW_007736534.1:33035-40535 GCF_000696425.1 Galeopterus variegatus
AGGGCGCGGCGGCTGCAAAACCTGGGTGGATTGTCGCGCCGGAGCGGGTGCCTTCGCGTGCCCGTCCCCGCGGCGCACTCTGGGGCTCACGCGCACCTGGACCGCCAGAGGTCGGGGACACTCCACGGACAATGGCCAGGAGGCCGGGCAGCGGGTTGGCGGCGAGCGGGGTCGGCCTCGCGCGGGACAGTGCCGAGGTCACAGATGCATGCGCGCCCAGTCCCCCAGGCAGAGTGTGAGGTGCCCCCGGCCCTTCCTGATTCAAGAAAATGTTACCCCCCCAACCCCCAGTCACGGAAACCACCAGAGCCAAGAGGAACCCGCAAATCCAAGCCCATTGTCCCGGTTCTGCATGTGTCACACTCCAGGGTTCTGACCGCTCCTGTCAGGACGCTTTCGCTGAGAACCTGCCCTCCTGTGGAGTAGTTTGTCTTGTGTTTTCTATCATCCCTTTCTGTCCCCCAGAAAACTTTTTAGACACCCCCAAGTCCTCTTGCACATAAGGCACACTTATTCTAATTCCTCTACAAACCCAGATAGGAGCTGAGTATTCCTCCCCTGGCTCCTGGCCTGTAGGCCCTGAAGTGGGTGTGAGCTCCCAGCTGGACCCAGGGTGTCCCCAGCTGTGGCCCCCCTGCCTGAGGTGCTCTAGGGCCCTGTTGGGTCCTTCCTCGAGCATCTGTCCCAAAGTGGCCAGACAAGATGGGAGCTGCGCCCACTTCCTCAGGCTTCTCCTGGGAAGGTGTGGAGCCTTTTCTAAAGGGAACCTTAAAAGGGACAGGACTGACCGCGGGCAGAGAGCCCCACTGCCTTCCCCCACAGTCTGGAGCTGCTGCCGACATGCACGTTTCCGTGTTGTCACTCTTGGCTTGCAGGGGTGCTCAGGGCAGCCTGAAGCCTGCTGACCTGGGGGCTGCTGCATGACCACCTGGTAGGGCTGTGGAGGGCAAGCCTGGGACACTGGGCTGCCCAGCGAGGCTCCCACAACCCCTGGAGTGGCAGGGAGCACCTGTGGGGAGTGACGCACAGGTGATCCACCCCTCCACCAGCCAAATCCCCTCCCCTCTCAGCCCCAGCCATGCCCACTCTGTTAGACCAGGGGACTTGGTCGTAGGGGGCCACAGGTTAAGGAGCTGGGTGGGCTGCCTGGAACTGCTCCAAGCTCACCCCCAGGGCTAGCCTTGCCCCATCCTATAGTCACCTTGCAAGGCCTTCGGATGCAGAACTGCTCAGACAAGATGCTCAGGGCCATGGTGGAACGTGCTCTGCGTGGCCGCTGCAGGCAGCCTCCACCTCTCCAGGAGAGGGTCCACGCAGCACAGGATCGATCAGGGCTGTTCTTCGAAACCTCCACACAAAGCTGGGGTGTGGCACCAGGAGCCTGGTAATTGCTGGTTGCTGGGGCCGATCTGCAGGGAATTGAGGACGAAAACAAGGCCCTGTCCCCTGAGGCGGAAGTCTCAGGGGCCAAAGTAGGGAAATTTGTCAGTCACTTGATGCCGGCTATTTGGGGCCTGGATTTCATGAAATGACACTGCTGAGGGCAGAGGTCAAAGGGGCACCTGGCTGAGCGTGGGAACCGCCCAGGGGCTGACAGCGGGGTGGGGGTGGGGTGCGGAGTCCACACAAGGCTTGCCCCTCTCTGGGGTAAGTCTGATGACAACCACACAGTCACTTGAGAAATGGGGAGCATGCCACCTGCCAGGCACAGCGACAGGTGTCAGGTGTCCATCCCGCTGCACCGCTGGTGCTAGACTCTTCCAGAAGGCCCCCTTCCAGCTTCTTGCCTGGTTTTGGAGAGGCGACTCCATGAAGGGGATGCCCCAACTAGACGTGGGTCTGAATCCTGCTGCTGCTGGAAAGTGGCTCCATCCTGCGGCGACGTGATCCTTGGGCCTCGCTTCCTCGCCTGTCTCATGGGCAGGTGTGCAGTGTGCGTGTGGCGGCTGATGAGGACACGAGAGTGTGGAAAAGCTTGGAGATGGGCAGTGCGGGGTGCCAGCGGCACCAGCTTTTGGGCAGCCTGGGGGGTCTCACGCCTGGGAACTGTTGGGCCGTGCACAAGTCTTTGTAACTCTCTGTGCCTCAGTTTCCTCATCTGTAAATGGCTACTTCAAGGGCAGTTTCCACCTCCTGAGCCACTGTGAGTGCCCAGGGAACCAACAGACTTCTCACGGATGTGCCACGGCGAACACCGTGACGGCCAGGCGTTCCCGTGGGAGGGAAGGCTGCAGTGCCAGCCACGGTGTGCAGCTCACCAGACAGATACGTCTGTGATAAGTAGGATTTTTGAAAACGTCTTTGCAGATGTGGAGGATCTGATCCTGAGGAAGCGGAGCACAGTTTGAGGTCAGGACTGTTTCAATCCAAGTCTCTACAACAGCGGTTCTCGGATGGGGGCAATTTTGCTTCCCATCTCATGGTGACATTGGGCAACATCTGGAGACAGCGTAGGTTGTCATAATTGGGGGTGCTGCTGGTGTCTAGTGGGTAGAGACCAGGGATGCTGCTGAACACCCCGCCATGAACAGGACAGCCCCTGCCTCAAACAATGATCCTGCCCAAATGCCCGTAGTGCCGAGGTTGAGAAATCCTGCTCTTGGCATAAATACACTTTCAGCTGCTGGGGACACTCCTTAGTTCTGGATGGTTGGTCTGTGGGGATTACGGGCGCCCCCCCAGGCTTCCTGTTGCTGGGCCCCCAACCTGTGCCAGTCTCTCTGCACCTCACCCACTCCTGACGCCAAGGGGTTCATAGCCGTGGCTGTTGGCCCCTCTCACTTCAGACACTTTTCTGAGGCCTTTAGACACAGTGACTCACTTAATCTGCCCAGCAACCCTACAAGGCAGGTTCTGTCATGATCGGCTCCATTTTACAGATGGGGAAACTGAGGTACAGTGGGTGAGGAAGTCGCCAGGCTGTCACAGTGCATAAGGACTGGCTGCCAGCAGTCTGGCTTCAGAGCTGTGCTCTGTGTTAAGCTCTGTCGCCCAGTTAATGACAAAGACCCACAGCCTCAAAGGGGATCCTCCAGAAGCCCCTGCCCCTTCCACTACACCTGGCCGCTTCCATGGGAAGGGCTGGGGTGGCTGGGACCCATTGGAACATGTCTGGGCCCATATCAGAGAAGGCGCCTCTAGGGATGTCTTCCTCCAGACTCTGCCACTGCAGGGGCGTGGTCTACTAGGGAAAGAGACCCCAAGCCAGGTGCGTGCGGAAGTAGGTGCTCTCAGACCTGTTATCTCATTTAGTCCTACTCCTCCGCATTTCCCAGATGAGGAAACCGAGGCCTAAGTAGTAAGGGGTGCAGCTGGACTCAGGATGGGTCCCTGACTCCTAGTGGGGCACCTCTCCTGTCACTCTGGGCAGCAGTGAGGCAACCCAGAGAAGAGCCTGGGACCGGCTGCCCTCCCTGCTGCCCTGAGGGCAGACCCACCCCAGGGGCACGGCCTGCTGGGAGAGCCTTCAATCAAGTCAGTTTCCTCACCTGGGCAGTGGGGCAAGCCATGTCCTCTGTAGGTGGCGCGGATTGAGTGACATTCACAGCCCCTGGATTGAGAGTCTCCAGAGCACAAGAGCCAATCAGTGACAGTGTGCAGTGACCGCCCCCGTGTGCCTGGCACTCTGTTCTCTACTTTGCACATGTGTTGGGACGGCACCCTCCCCACGGTCCACAGCTCCTCCTTGTCTTGCAGGCTCAGGCACTGGAGGTGACATGACCAGCTCCAGTCCGGGCAGCTGGGGAGTGTGAGGGCAGGACTGGAAGCCAGGCTAGTGCCCAGGTTGCAGGAGGTGTACAGGGAAGGGCCAGTCCCGTGGCCTCACCTGCCAGCCTTCCCGGGTGCACACATTCCACAGAAGTGCGGGAGGTGGGGGCCTAGGAGGAGCAGGGAGGCACCGTGTCCCCAAATGTGCTCCTCCTCCCTTCCCCAGGGAGGAGGCTGTGTGTGTTGTGTCCTCAGGGGCTGAGTCCCTGAGCCAGGTGTGGGGCCGGTGGAGCAGCAGCTGTTGTCGGTTCTCTCTTGGAAACCTGCAGAACTCAGTGCAGGATCTGCCTTCCCAGCTCTGGGTGGCGCTGCCCACTGTGCTGCACAGCTGCTCGGATGGCCCGCCCTGCTGTTCTCTTTCTCTCTCTCTCTCTCTCTCTCTCTCTCTCTCTCTCTCTCTCTCTCTCTCTCTCTCTCTCTCTCTCTCTCTCTCTCCCCCTGTCTCACACACGCATGTGCACACGCTCACGCACACTCCAGAAAGACCCATCAAAACCCCTGGTTCGGGCAAACACCTGCTTATAACAAAAACATGGAATTTCCCACCTCTCCTGGCGATGGTATTTGGACTCTTACCTGAAAGGACAAGAAGGTGCTAATTGTAGGGCAAAGTCCTCTGTAGGACTCAGCAGGAGGCTGAGGTGGCCACATGTGCTGCTGAACGGCATTGGGTATACAGGACATGCCTGTGCTTGGATGTCCCCGGATTGCAGGGCCAGTCCTTGGAGGTGGTTTCCAGGGGCAGTGGCCTCGGCCTGGGGCCTGCATGTGGAGTCAGTCCTGTAGCGTCCTTCACAGTGCCTGGCCACTGTGGGTACTGCTGCAAGGTTGGAAATAAGGAATGCCCAGAGGTCCCAAGTGCCGGCCAGTGCCCAGACCCAGCAGGCGCAGCTCCTCTGAGGGAAGCCGCTGGCTGGGGACTCTTCCTCCTGCTCCTGCTGGGCTGCCCGGGGCTCTGCTGGGCATAGCTATTGCCCTTCGACGGCCTCTTCTCCGGGCAAGAGCAGCAATCGAGTCAGAAGCTGGGTTTCAGGAGCCAAAGTGGCTGTTCTCTTGCTGCCCTGGGCTGGTGGGGCCATGTTTGCCACAGCCATGGGGTGTCTTCCTACGCCCCACAGTGGTGCTGGAGGAGCGGGCAGGGCAGGTGACGGGGTGGCTAGGTTGGGGGAGCAGGTGGGGTGGCCAAGGCTCCTGGCTCCTGGCCTGAGCTGAGGAGCAATACGGCACCTACAGCACGTGGCGGGCTGGGGACAGCCTGTGTGAGGCCGAGGCCCAGGGCCTGGGGGGAGGGTTTCCTCCCTGCTGCCTGAAGAAGGAGACTGGGGGCAACTTGAACAGGCACATTTTGGCGGGAGGTGACCTCCTGTCCGAGTCCTGCGCAGGAGGCCCAGTCCGCCCACTCAGGGCGATCTCAAGGAGCCACTTGCCGGTTGTGGGCCTTCCTGGTATTGACTGCTCAGGTCCGAGCTGGGTCCTGAAGGCCTGTGTTGGGCGGGACGGAGGACCTGCAGCAGGAGGGAGGATCACAGGGGTCGCGGAGGAGGAGAGGGCTGTGGAGCAGGAAAGTGGCTCCATCCTGCGGCGAAGCCCGTCCCACCCCCATCATGGTGTGATGCCACCGCGTCACTGCCCAGGAGGACAACAGGCAAACATGTCCACCCTGACGTAAGCCAGTCACATACAGGGTCACCTTGTCTAGTTCAGTTCCAAAATAAATGAGACCTTGAGGCTTCCCCATAAGCGACTGACTCCCCACGAGGACAGCTTCCTCCTTGACTTGGGAACCTGGTGTCTGAAGACGCAGATGACCTTAGAGGGTACGCTGAGCACGCGAGAAAACAGTGGACCCGGTGCTCCATACAGCAAACTACCACACCCTGGGGACCTAAGACAGCAGGAATTTATTGTCTCTCAGTTCTGGGGTCAGAAGTCTGAAATCAAACGGTTGGCAGGGTGGGGTCCTTTGGAGGCTGTGAGGGAGGGCCTGTCCTTCCCTCCCAATCCCCAGCTCCTGGTGGCTGTCATGTGGCTGACAGTCCATGGTGTTCCTGGGCTTGTTGATGCATCGCCCTGACCTCTGCCTCTGGCTTAAAAACTGTTCCCTCCGTGTGTTCGTGTCTCAAAATCAAATCTCCATCTCCTTTCTCTTATAAGGTCACCACTCACTAGATTTAGGGTCCCCCAGGATAATCTAGGATGATTTCATGTGGAAATCCTTAACTTAATTACATCTGCAAGACCCTACTTCCCAATAAGGTCATGTTCACAGACACGGGGGTTTGGATGTGGGCACATTTTTTTTTTCAGGGTCATAATACAGCCTGCTACAACAGGTCACCCTGTCTTCCCTTGGAACACCTGTGCTGCCTGCTCTGGTGAGCTGGTCCCTCTTTGCATGTGGAATTTCTTCCCTACTCCAAATGCTTCTGTTCTGAGTCTTCAGTTGAGAACACATCTGCAGGGTCCTGAAAGCTGTAGACACCAGCTGATCCTGGCACTGCGCCTCAAGCTGGACAGCCCTTCCTAGCCCTTAGTAGTAGAGAGGATTGGATGGGTGGTCAGGAACCTCCTAGATACAGTAGAGGGCTGAACTTTCATCAGAGCCTGCCCTTTGGCCATGGTGATCGCTGGCCAGCTAGGAACAACTGGATGTCCCAAGGGGCAGGATTTTGGCACATTGGGCCTAAGGCTGGCTTTCTTGCAGGGATCTTCATCACAAGGAATCTGGCACATTTTCTCTTCCATGTGTCTGGGGCGGGTCTGGGGCCACTGCCTGGTGACACATAGTGAATGGGCCTGAAAGGAAATATATGAAGGCAGGAATCCGCATGCGGAGTGGCCACCAGGTGCACAGGCCTGGGAGAGACGTTGCCCTTTCCTCCCAGGATACAGAAACCCATCACAGGGAGGTGGCTCACAGGTCCCCATGGCTGGGTCTGCTAGTAGTCTTGGACCCTGTTCCTACTCACAAGGGTACTTCCTCGTGGGGCTGGGTTGGTTAGCAGGCCTAATTGTCCGCCGAGAGGCAGATGGAAAGGCCCTCGGAGATGACGTGACCCAGCAACGCTACCCAAAGGCAACTGAGACCTCCAGGGAGAAGGTTATCCCAGGTCACCCAACAAGTCAGTGTTGGGGCATGCCCAACTCTGGGACTCTTCCATTGTCCTTGCAGGAACACAAGGGCACCCTGCAGTGGAAATGTCCATGCTCACTTTGGAGGATCTTCACCAGTAGTTCTCAAAGTGTCAGCCCAGCACCTCCCCAGCAGACAGACTCAGCCTCCAAGGGTCCCCGAGACCCTTTCAGGGGTCCGACAGGTCAAAGCTACTTTCATCATAATTCTAGGGTGCTGTTTGCCTTTTCACCTTTGTTCTCTCACAGCTTACAGTGCAGGCTGCACATGTGGGATGTCGCAGTAGACTGACTACAGAAGCAGATGAGAATCTACCTGGCTTCTGTTAAGTCAGGCATTAGAGAGGCTCACAAAAAATGGAAAACAATGACACTCTTTTTTTTTTTTGTGACCGGTAAGGGGATTGTAACCCTTGGCTTGGTGTCGCCTGCACCACGCTCAGCCAGTGAGTGCACCGGCCATCCCTATATAGGATCTGAACCCACAGCATCGGTGCTACCAGCACCGCTGCGCTCGCAGCGCCGCACTCTCCTGGAGCCATGGGGCCGGCCCTCAATGACACTCTTTTTACTAAATATTTTTGTTTTGGAAAATATAGT
>NW_007736534.1:43035-63213 GCF_000696425.1 Galeopterus variegatus
CTTAGGTGTGGGTCAATGTTATTTTAATCCTCTCAATCACATCAAACAGGCATTAAAATAATACCCATCCTGGGGCATGCGAGTCCCATGTGAAAAGCATCAACCCCAGTGCCTAGCACAGTGTGGCACTGGGTGAATGCTCGTCCCCAGCATCACGGCCACCCCAGAGTGTGGGGCTGAGCTTGCTGGGACTGTTGGACTTGCATGCGGAGGGTGGGCCGGGCCTGTGCGGGAGACAGCGAGGTGGGCATGGCAGGGAGTGTGGCCTCCCCCGCTCCCAGCTCTGTTCTGTTGCTTGGGCTGGCAGGCCCGTCCACACTCCCTCTCCCCCGTCACATATATATGGAGCACCTGTCAGGTGCTGGGTGGTGATCATTGGGGGACAGCGCTGTGAACGGGACAAACAAGGTTCCTGCCCCTTGTCACTGGCGATCTTTTGTGGGAAAGACAAACAACACGTGCGTGAATGCAGACCCCAGCTAGGAAAGAAAGCCAATATGGGGAAGGGGTGAAGAGGAGGCAGGGACGTTGAATGGGGTTGGAAGAGGCGCTCGTTGGGGAAGGTGGCTAGGGAGGATTTTCTGAGGAGAGGACATTTGCGCAGGAACCGTTTGGAGTGAGGGAGTGAGCTGCTGTACCTCGGGGCTCAGTGTGTCCCAGGCATGAGCTTGGTGTGTTCACGTGATGACCGAGGCCAGCATGGTGGGGGTGGGAGGCAGGAGGTGAGGTCAGGGAGGCGGCGGGAACTTCACGCACAGCTTCCTGTGCCACGTGAGGGGTTCGATTTTATTTTGATTGTGATAGAAACTGCTTGGGGGTTCTGAGAAGGGAATATTATGGTCTTATATTTGCTTAGATATTTCTCTTGCTGTAGAGGGACAGGAATGGAGGCAGAGAGCCTTGTAAAAGAATCTAGTGCTGTCTGGGCCGGTTTTAGGATGCTGGAAGGGGAGGCCTGGAGAAGTGGGCATGTTCAGATATATCTTCAAGTCATCAAAGACATCCACCCATGCTTTTGACCTTCAGGATGGGGAGGGGGTTTCCACTGAAAGGCTGGAAGGCAGCAGGGGCTGCAGCAGGAGTCAGGGTTCTCCCTGGCTCTGCCCAGCTAGATGGTTTTGGTCTCTTGGTGCCTCAATGTCCCCCCTTGTCCTTAGGTGATAATATACATCTCAACCCTCAAGAGAGTACTGAGAATTCAGTGAGGTCTATGTGGGAAACGCACTTCCCATTTTGAAACACATCCTCTTCTGCAATGTGGTCAGACACCATACATGACCCTTGAGGTCAGAATCTACATCCCTCTCCTCAGCAGGTCTCTCCTGCACCTTGTCCAAGGTAGGGGCTTCCAAAGTGAATGTGAAACTACAGGCCACGAACCCTCATGAGCATAGACGCAAAAATCCTCAACAAACTGCTTGCACATCGAATCCAGCAGTATATGGAAAGGATAATATATCACGACCAAGTGGGATTTATCGCCGGCATGCAAGGCTGGCTCCATGTCTGGAAATCAGTGTAATTCACCATAGCAACCCACAAAAGAAGAAAAAACAGAGGATCATCTCAAAGGTTGCAGAGAAAGCATTTGACAAAACTCAGCATCCATTTATGATAACAACTCTTGGAAAATTAGTATTAGAAGATAACCTCCTCAGCCCATTTAAGGGTGTGCAGGAAAACTTGAAGCTAAACATCATACTTCATGGTGACAGGCAGGAAACATTCCCCCTCAGACTGGGAATGCTATTCAGCAGCATACTGGAAGTCCTAGATATTTCAACAGGACAAGAAAACCACATAGAAGGTATACAGATTGGCAAAGAAGAAATAAAATTGTCTTCGTTTGCAAATGACATAATCTATGTAAAACATCCTTAAAGAACAAATCAAAAAGCAACTACTGCTAGCAAGTGAGTTGAACCAAGTCTCAGGACACGAGGTTCATGTGCAAAGATCGATTGTATTTCTATGTTGTAGCAACTAGCTAGAGAACTATGTCGTGTCCAGCTGTGGGGTGTTCAATACTGTTATGATGTTAATTTGCCTCAGACTGACGAATAGATTCAATGAAATCCCAATTAAAATCCCAGCAGGATTTTTTGGGGGTAGAAATCGAGAAGCTGATTCTAAAATGTATACAGAAAGGCAAAGTAATTAGAATAGCCAAGCAATTTTGAAAAAGAATAAAGTTGAAGAACTCACACTACTTGATTTCAAGACTTAGTACAATGTTACAGTAATCAAGACTGTGCTATTGGTATTAGTAAAGAACTGTCACGTAGATTAACGGAACAGAAGCGAGAGTCCAGAAGTAGACGGTCAATTGATGTTTTTACAAAGCTGCAAAGATACAAAAGGCAATTGGATGGACGAAGGACAGTCTTTTCAACAAATGGTACAGTTTGCCCCTACACGAACCAACCAATCCACCTTGACACACACAGTGCACCCTAAGCAAAATGATCTAAAAACAAACCATACGCCCAAATGTAAAACCTAAAACTATAAAGCTTCTAGAAAAACACGTAGGAGAACATCTTTGTGACCTTGGGTTAGGCAGCGGTCTTTTAGACCTAACAGCCAAAGCATAAGCCATACCAGAATAACATGATAAATTGGACTTCATGAGAAGTAAAAACATCTCCTCTTTGAAAGACACCGTAATGGGATAAGAAGACAAGCCACAAACTGGGAGAAACATCTTTGCAAAACACGTATCTGAAAAAGGACTTATATTCAGAATATATGAAAAAGTCTTAAAACTAAATAATAAGAAAACAACTCAGTCAAAAAATGGGCAAAATATTTGAACCATCCCTGCACCACAGAAGATGCTTGTAAACAGCACCAGCATCATTGGTCACTGGAGAACTGTAGCTGAAAACCACAAGGCGACAGCACTGCACACCCACGGGAACGCCGGAAGCTCCACCTGCACCAGCAGGGACGGTAAAGCCGAGGGCTGGCGAGGGTGCAGGTGGCAGAGCCCTCGCGCGTCGCCGGTGGGAGTGCGGGGTGGTGCAGCCACTTAGGAAGACAGTCTGGCAGAAAGAGGATGTACGCTGCCCATGGGACCTGGCCACGCCTGGGCATCGCCCGAGTGAAAGGAAAACACACACCCACACAAAACCCTGCACGGGATGCTTGCAGTGGCTTCATTCGTGCCCCAAGATGGAAACAAGCCAAACGTCCTTCACTGTGAGCGGATAAACAAGATGTGGTGGATCCGTTCAACGGAAGACCACTCAGCCACCCGAGAGGACGGTCCACTGACATGCAACAAGACGCCTGAATCTCAGACACATTCTTCTGAGTGAAAGACGCCAGATGTGAACGTCCACATGCCACATGGTTCGTGTGACGTTCTGGGAAAGGGAAAAGCGTAGGGACAGAAAACATGGGGCAGGGGTGCAGCTGCCCTCCCTGACACTCCTGGTGCCAATCTCTCTGGCCACAGAAGGAAAGGGGTTCTCACTTGCTCATTTACTGAGGGTAGAGGAGACGAGTGGGGTGTCAGGAACAGCTTTTACAACAGTAAAGTACCTTACCCTGGGAACCGTGGGTCTCCTACCCTGGCTGCATGCAGGGCTGGTGGGGCCTCCAGCTCCCCGTCCTTGCCTCGGCCTACTCAGGGTGGGAGGTGGACTTGGGGAAGGCCTGCCCAGGCACCGGCAGCGTCCACCGCTCCTTCCTTCTTGCTTCCTAAGATACACCACGTCCTACTCAGAGTCCATGCCCTCACAATTGCAGCTCCATCATCCAGCAATTGAGCATAGTGACCATCACTGCAATTTGAAGGTCTGTTTTGTACAATCTCAGCCCATTCAGAACCTATAAGAATCTGGGATTTTTACCTTTTCAATTCTGGCCTCTTGCAACCCCAAAAAGATCTAGAATGGCACCGTGCAACAGAACTTCCTGAACGATGGAAATGTCCTGTAAGCTACGTGGCCCAATGTGGAGCCACAGCCACATACAGCTACTGGCACTTAGAGTACAGCTATGCAACGGAGCAACTGAATTTTAATTAAGTGTCAATTTAAACAGCCCCAGGTAGCTAGTGTCTGCAGTCATGGACAGCTCAGGTCCAGACTCCTCAGAGTGCTTTGCCTGCTTTTCTGCTGGCACCTTTCTCTCTTCAGACACAGATGCCTGGTTGGCAGGTGGAAAGGGTCCAGGGTAGAAAGGAATTGCCCGTTGAGATGTCAATACCATCCAGAGCAATCTACAGATTCGATGCAATCCCTATCAAAATCCCAATGATGTGTTTTGAAGAAATTGAAAAACTCATTCTAAAACTTGTGTGGAATCTCAGAAGATCCCAAATAGCCAAAAACAATCTTGAAAAAGTAGAACAAAACTGGAGGCCTCACATTTCCTGATCTCACAACCTCCTACATAGCTGCAGAGCAGTGTGGTCCTGGCAGAAAGACAGACGTGTCGACCAGTGGAACAGAGCAGCGAGCCCAGAAACAAACCCTCGCGTGCACGGTCAAATGGTATTTGACAAGGGCGCCAAAACCATTCCACGGTGGAAAGACGGTCTTCTCAACAAATGGTGCTGGGACAACCGGATCCACATGAGAAAGGATGAAGCTGCGCCCCTACTTTATATGATCCACAAAAATGAACTCAGAATGGACTAAAGACCTAAATGTCAGAGCTAAAACTATCAAACTCTTAGAAGGAGCAAAGGGGATGCTTTGTGACATTGGATTTGGCAATGATTTCCTGGGTATGACACCAAAGGCACCGGCAGGAAAAGAAAAAATAGACAAACTGGATTTCATCAAAACCAAAGGTCACTGTCAACAGAGTGAAAAGACAAGCCGTGGAGTGGGAGACCGTGGCTGCCAGCCACACACCCGTAAGGTTTCAGTATCCAGAATGTATGAAGAACTCCTACGGTTCAGCAGCAGACCCAACAACCGATTCCAAATCGGGCAAAGGACTTACACAGACAGACGTTTCTTCAGAGAAGACAGACGAACGGCCAGGAGGCACAGGAAAAGACGCTCCTGTCACTCCTCGTCTCACCGTCGGGAAACAGCTTGTGCCACCTGCTCCCCTGCAGCTCACAGCCCCCGCGAGTGCCTGTGGCCGCGTGGATGCAGTTGCCCAGGGTGGCCGCGTGGCATGCACTCACGTGTGCATTCACTTGTTCCCTCGCTCGTGTGCCCATTGGCTCGTCCTCAGCATGTTGTCAGGCCGCAGCAGCTGGGGGAGCTGGAGCCTGTGGAGCAGCCGGTAGGGTGCGGGGCGGCACGGGCGTCCCTGAGGAGGGTGAGGAAAGGCTCCTGAGGGGTGGCCTTTGGGCCGAGCAGGGTGTTCTGATCTCAGGCCTGGGCGGGGGAGGTCGGCAGGGTGGTCCTTGGCAAGGTCCTTGGAGAGTGCCTGGCAGGACCCCTGAGCCTGGCCAGCCCAGTCCCAGGCCTTCCTGAAGTCTGATGAGGGGAGGGGGCTGCCGGGGACATCCTGCAAGGGGCAGGGACCTCCTTTGTTATCTCTGCACCTTGTCAATTGCTTTTATCGGCAGTAGAAATGATTTGCTGCCACTGTTACCGTCACTGGACAAGTGCTGCTGGCCAGGCAGGGACATTCATCCTGGTGGGTGTGGGGTGAGCTCTGAAATTCAATTTAAATGCTAACTAACTCTGGCCCAGGAGGACGTGACTGCACAGCTTGGGAATCTCTGATTAACTCGGCTCCTGGAGGTGTGTATCCCCAGGCCTTAGGATCCAGCACTCAAGCTGCCCAGGGTCTTTCTCACCAGCAGTCCTCCTTTCCAACAGGGGCAGAGGTGACAGATGACCTTCTGCTGCCAGCCGTCCCTGGGCCCCCACTGCCACCAAGAGTGGATGAGTGGCCAGGCCTACATGAGTGATGTGGCCTGCTAGGCAGAAAGGACACAATGGAGAGTGTGTGTGTGCCTGGCCCAGCCGGGGCTGTCACGCTGGTCCTCAGCACAGCCTTGAGCTGTAGCCACATTATGGACGAGGATGCGAGGTTCAGAGAAGACTAGTGACATGCCTGAGGTCCCACAGCCCCAAATGACAGAGGAGGGCTCAATTCCAGATTTGTTTGAGGGTGCTTCCCCAGCATAGGGGCTGCCAGCCCTGCCTGTGCACAGGCGGATGTGGACACCGAGATGGGGGCAGGCGAGAAGCCTGAGAAGCCTGCGCACTGGTGGCTGGGAGCCCTGAATTCCAGACCAGCCAAGGGCCCTCTGTAAGTGCAAATAGTGCCTGAGGACAGCCTCACTGGATTGTTACTGGAGCACGTGGTGCAGACACTGTGTGTGTGTATTGTGTGTGCATGTGTGTTTTGTGTGTATGTTTGTGTGTGTGTGCATTATGTATGTGTTTATGTGTGTGTGTGTGCATGTGTGTACAATTTGTATCCGTAGGTTCTGTATCTGTGGATTCACCAGCCATGGATTGAAAATATTTGGAAAAAATGGTACTGAACGTGTACAGACTTTTTTCCTTGTCATTATTCCATAGACAATACAGTATATAACAACTATTTACGTATCATTTACATTGTATTAGGTATTATAAGTAATCCAGAGATGGTTTAAAGTGTATGGGAGGATGTGCATATATTATACACAAACACTACACCATTTCATATCAGGGACTTGAGGTTCTGCAGATTTTGGTATCTGTGGGAGGTTCTGGACCAATCCATGGATACCAAGGGACACCTGTATATATAAAATTCACTGTTAGGTCACATTAGCAGAGGTACAGAGTGCATATCATAGGAGGTGATGATCCCAATATAACGTGACCTGATCAAACCACACCTGACCCTTGGATCAGTGGTAGACACAAAGACAGACACAGATGAACAGGCGTGACCTCAGAAGACGGCAGGCTGCTGGTGAGGGCTCACAGTGTGAGGTCTTGTGGAGGAATATGAAGTAAATGGGTGCTTGAAAGTGCTGCCCTGTGCTGAGGGACCATGGCTCTGTCTCCAACTCTCGGATTCTCCCAGGAAAGTAAGTATAAGGGGAGTGTCTTCGTCCATTTGTGCTGCTACAACAAAATACCTGAGAGGGGGTCATTTATAAACAATGGACATTTATTGCTCACAGGTCTGGGGGATGGGAAGTCCAAGATCAAGGCACTGGTGGGTTTGGTGTCTGGTGAGGGCTGCTCTCTGCTTACAAGATGGTGTCTTGATGCTGCGTCCTCGATGGGGAGGAGCAGGGTGTCCTCGTGTGGAGAGAGGGATGGAGGAAGGGGAATGGGACAAAACTCCTTCTGTCAAGCCCTTTTATGGTGACACTGACCCAAGCCCCTCCCTCCCAAAAGGCCCCACCTCCAACACTATTGCGTTCGGAATTAAGTTCCCAACACAAAATTCGGGGGATGCACTCAGACCACAGCAGGGAGTTTCTCCATTGAAAATGTTTATTAATAAAAATAAACCCAGCTTAAAATGGAATCATGGATTTCAAAGCCTTCAGATTTGTGATGTTTATGCCATGCAGCTGATCTAAAAGTAAGTGGTGGTGTCAAGAATGGGGAAAAATTACAGTGAAATGCAATTTTTATAGTGGATGGCAGTGCTATAAAGTAACAGGCAAACCACACAGATGATTAGCTCATCTGTTTCATTAACGGTTACAAACTGTGGCCGCAGCAATGGAAGAGGTGGGGAGAGGGTGGGCCGGGCCGAGGGGCAGATTTGGGGTCTCCACCCTTGTTTTAATCAGAATGGCTCCTTTCCATAAGTACTGGTTGAGGATCCCTTATCTGAAATGCATGGGACCAGAAGTGTATCGGATTTTGGAGTTTTTCAGATTTTGGAACATTTGCAGAAACGTACCGGTTGAGCATCCCTCATCTGAAAATCTGAAGTGCTTCAGCGAGCATTTCCTTTGAGCGTCGTGTGAGCCCTCAAAAAGTTTAGAATTTTGGAGCATTTTGAATTTCAGACTTTGGGATTAGGAATGCACAACCGGTCTTGTTGCTTTCGGGGGTTTTCACGTGAAGGCAAATTTCTGCACTTAGGAAAAGTGTAAGCAGACCCTGGCCCTCTTAAAAGCATCTGTACTTAGCTGTCTGTGTGTGGGGGGGTGCCTTTGCACACCCCCCAAAACAGCTGCGTCTGGTAAATACTTGTGCACGGGCAGAGGGCTGTGGAGCACGTGGTGCATGACTCCACCAGAAAGGCCACCACTGGTCAGTCCCCAGATGTGCTCCAACGAGGGGCTTGTCACAAACAGCTTCAGTGATGAGGATCTGCGGGTCCACAGCATAGAGCCACCAAACACAGCTCCAGGGTCCCAGTGGAGACCCACCCATGTCTGCCGTGGGCCAGGGAACCAGGTGGTTCTGGGTGATTCTTGTGCTTATTCGACCAAAGAACCACAGCTCCAGAGGGCAGCCGAGGCAAAAAGAGAAGTTTCTGGAAGGGCCATGCGGAGGAGTGCCTCTGAGAGAGGAGGGGAGCAGGCCTCGTGATTGGGGGAGAGCTACTTGGGAAGCGGTGACTTCCACAATGAAGCCACGGGGTGTGAATGTGGGAGCTCAGCGTGAGGGCTTGGCTTCCGGTGAACCAGGGATATCCAGGAACAAAGAACGAAACGGTGGAAAGGTGCATCCTTCAGTCTGGCACGAGCCTGGCATCCTCCTGCACAGAAGCCGCCGCTGCCAGCCTCTCCTCTTCTTGCCGCCCACTGTCCTCAGCTCCAGGCTCCGGCCTCACCTCCTCCTGGAGGCCCTCCGGGATCTCCGTGCGGTGCGCTCCCTCCCTGAGGCCGCAGGCATGCATGTGCACGTGGCAGGACGCCCCAGGAAGACAAACCCATCTGGGTTTGTCTGTCGAGTGTGAAGAACGCCCGGCACTGCCCAGCACTTAGTGGGGGGCGGAGGCCAGAGGCCTCGGGGAGGCGCAGTGGGGTCAGAAGGAGCTCCAATGTCCTCGGACCTCGGGACCTTTTATCCACCCTTTGCGCCCAGTTGGGGTAGTTTGTTGGGTTTTTCCACCATAGTGTGTGGACGTGAATGTTCCTGCTGCGGCAGGTCGGCGTGTGAACGTATCCACATTCTGGGGTCACGCAGTGGAGACCGTGAGCTCGGCGGTGGCTTCCCTCCCCCCAGCACCCGCTCCCCCGCCTCACTACTCCGCAGGGATGCGGCTCACGGCTGCAGCTCAGCAGCCAGGCTGGTCTTCGGACCTCAAGCAGGTGGGGCAGAGAAGGTCAGTCCTGGCAGATCGACCCCTCTGCCCCCAGACAGCCTCCCCCGTGGTCGCCTCTGCCCCCTCCCCCCTCCGAGTCGGGTCATTTGGGCTCCTGTGCTTCTGTGAGCCCCAACCTCCTTTCCATAAAGCCCGTTCTCCTTAAGCAGCCAAGTCCTTTGTAGAACGCCAGCTCCAGGCCCCCGAGGTGCAGAGAGGGTCTCACTCTCAGCCCCCGGATTCCTGTCTGATGGGTGGTGGGGTGGGTGGCCCGGCCTCAGGAGTTCTGCAGGCTCCCCAGGCGACACTGATAGCAAAGCCCCGCCAGGGAGCTGGAAGGAGCCGGTTCCCATGTGGTTGCCAGAAAACACCACACTGCGCAGGGAGGCCCCAGATGACCCAGCTCAAATCAGCTCACTCTCCAAGCCAGGGCCCAGCAGGCCAGGGAACCAAGCTCCAGACACTGAGGTTGGGAAGGGGGCGGGGGTCAAAGGGAAGGCTTCCCCCCACCCCTTGAAGGGCTGTGGAATGGAAGGAATGGAGTGAGGGACAGCTCGGTCCTCTCCAGCTGTCCCAAAGGTCACAGTTGGCTGGAAGTGGCCACCGTTCTTTCACAGGAGCGGGAACTCAGGCGGGCGCGGGTGCATGACCAGCCCCTGCCAGCACACACACAGACGCCTCTCTATTTTATAAATAGGTCACTTGGAGCAAAGAGCTGCCAGTGGGCACCCCTTCCCCCCAGGGGCCCTGGGATTTCAGCTCCAGGCTCAAGGGGGAGTGTGAGGGCAGAATGAGGGGGACCCACAGGGGTCTCTGCATGGAATCTCAGGAGTCCTGCTTCCCCTGGCTTTGACAGTTTGCAGCCTAGAGCTCCACCTGCGGACCCAGATGTGACCACAGCCCAGACAGGGGAAGCAGCTCATGGGTGTGCTGGGGGTGAGATGGCAGAGGGGGCCTGGACTGTGGGGAGTGGTAGCCCTGGGCACGGTGGGCGGTGGAAGCCAGCGCTCATGTCCCGATTCCCCAGGGACCCCCAATGCTGCGCAGCTCAGACAGGACAACTGAAGAGAGGGCACCCCCAGGTGCGCGGCCAGCTCCACCCTTCCCACTCGGCCCTTTTGCTCTTTCTGGCTCTTTCCAGCTCTTTCCGGCCAGAATAGATCTTTAGGGGCCCTCTGCAAGATCCTTCCTGACAAACAGGAGGCTGAAGGAGAGAGGAGGGAGCAGGTCTTGATCTGTTACTCCTCCACGGTCAGGCCGCCACTTTCCTGGCAAGCAGGAGGGGCAGCAGGAAGGGGACCCTCCCGTGGGCACAGCCCCAGACACAGGGCTCTGGCAGGCAGGGGTGGGGTCCCTGTGTCTGGGAGGGTCCTGGCTTTGCTGAAGGGTCTCCCCTCCCTCCGCTCCCTCCCGTCTCCCTCCAGGCTGGCCCCAAGGCCAGGCGCTTCCTGAGACAGGGGTGTGGGGCATGCTTGGGGCAGAATGGCACTGTCTCCAGAACCAAGGGTGGTCCTGTCTCTGCACACCTGCCTGCCAGGTACACCCTAGTCCCATGGTGGGGATGGGGTTGTGGGTGAACATTCCTCTTCTTGCAGGGCCAGCTGGGCTGCTACTGCCTTCTGGGGCTCTCCTAGAGGGCACACCCCTTTATCTAGGGAGCCGCCTGAGATCCAGGAAGAGGCTATTTGTGCTTAATGCCCTCTGGATAGCCATTGCTCTGCCTCCTATTTTACTGCAAATTGTCACAGCAGTGCTCCCTGCTAATTCACGCTAGGGTGTGAGTGACTGCTGGTGGCTCACTGGAGTCTCCTCAGACTTTCACATTCTTCCTGAGAAATCAAACCGTCATCATCTTGAACCACAAGAAACGTGTGGTGATCTCTCCTCCCCCAAAGAACAACTGTCGAGGGAGAGGGTGGGGAAAGGTAGGGACCATACATCAGAGGATCTCTCTGAAACCTCAGTCTCGTAGACACTGAGCAGATTGTTTAGTCTTTCTGGGCCTCGGCCTTCCCCATCTGTAAAACGGAGACTTTAATAACACCTTCTTGGCCAGGTTTTGCAGGACTGAATGAGAGAATGCCCGTGAACAGCATGCAGTTAGTGCCCCATTAATGCTCCATAATCCCAGTGGTCAGGGCAGGCGAGGACTGTGCTGGGAACGGCCCTGGACTCGCAGCAAACCCTCCTGGCCGCACAGACTTGCCCCCAGCTCTCTGCCCATGCGCCAGGCCTGGCTCAGTCCTGGGCTCTCCGCCTGCTCTTCCCGCATCTGCCTCTTCCTATGCAGGCATTAAAAGGGTGAAGATCCGACTGAGTCCTTCAGCAAAGCCCTCCCCACGCTGACCACTGCCAGGAAGAAGGGAAGCTGCTCTGAAACAGACAAGGAGGGAAAACCCACACACACTGACTGGGACAAGCACAAGCCAGTCTGGACAAGCACAAGCACCACAGTGGCCTGGGCCTGGACTGCCAAGAGACTTCTCAAATGGCCCTCGGGCAACGGAAGGGAGGGCACCCCCAGGTCCGCGGCCAGCTCCACCCTTTCCCACTCAGCCCATTTACTCTTTCCAGTACTTTCCAGCTCAGCTCACCTGCAGGACACAGCCGGGCCAGGACACCTCTGCTTCATGCCCTGGACCATCCAGGACCCTGCTAGGGGGTGGCGGGAGCAGGGGAGGCAGGTCTTTGCAGCAGGGGTGAGAGAGGCTTGGGCAGTCAGAGGTAGCCTGGGGCTTGGACGGCTATGGTGGCCTGACTCACTGTGGGGTGAGATGGGATGTGGAGGACCCTGCCCCTGCCTGATCCGGTCTTGGGCCCCTCGAGCCCCTGTCCTGGCCCTGAGCTCTTCTGTCCTCATCTTTCTGCATGGTGCATGATCAGAGCTGGCAGGACCTCCACCCCCTCAGCTGGGGACTCTGCAGGGCCCCCATCTATGCTGGAGTCCTGGCCTTTTTCTGAGTCTTGTCCTGCTGGTGGACTGTCCCTGAGGCCACATCCACAAAGATAACAGGCGGGAGAGCCATCCTGTCCACCCCAGGGGGCTGGTCAGCTTCCACCCTGCATGCCTCTGACCTCGCTCTTTCTGCAGGGGGGTGTATGGGGCAGTCCTGCCCCCAGCGACGTTGGGTCCTGGGATGGCTTGTGTGCACCACGGTCAGCCCGTGTGTGCGGCCCAAGCTGTAAGTCGGCCTGATGCAAATCGATCTTCAAAGAGGAAAACTGACCAGACCCAGCACGTCCCTCTCCACCCACCGTCTCTGTGGGC
Source organism: Galeopterus variegatus (assembly GCF_000696425.1). Lineage (NCBI taxonomy): Eukaryota > Metazoa > Chordata > Mammalia > Dermoptera > Cynocephalidae > Galeopterus > Galeopterus variegatus. Next base: position 55,499 of record NW_007736534.1, read on the forward strand.
CTTCATTCCACGCGGGAGGTGCAGAGCGCTCCTGCACCCTGTCATGGGCTGAACTGTGTCCCCCCAAATTCACATGTTGAAGTGCAGCCTCCACCTCCGAATGTGACTATATCTGGAAGCAGGGTCCTTGCAGATGGTATTAGTTAAGATAAGATGGGGTCCTTAGGATGGGCCTGCTCCAGTATGACTGGTGACCTTGCAAAAAGGGGAAGTTGGGACAAGACACGCACACAGGGAGGACGCCATGCAGAGATGAAGGCAGAGATCGGGCTGATGCTTCTACGAGCCAGGGGACCCCAAAGACGGCCCGCAACCCAGCAGCTGGAGAGAGGCCTGGAGTGGACCCTCCTCACAGGCCTAGAAGGAACCCCCTTGCCACCAGCTGGACTGCGGACACCTATCCTCCACAACCGTGAGAGTAAGTTCCTGTTGTTTAAGTCACCCAGTTTGCGGTACTTGGTCACACAGACCTGAGAAACTAAAGCACGGGCCATTTGTACTGACTAATGAAAGACTGAGGCAGCTGAGGCTATGACAAGGGTCTCCGGTGGCAGGTGGACAGCAGGCACCCGAGGGGCACCGACGCTGGTCACTAGAGAGACCCCTGCTTTTGACAACACGGCTTGTGATGGCCAAGCCAAAGGAGGCCCTTCTCTGGCAGGAGAAAGGGGGAAATGTCTCAAGTGTGGAAGAGAAAGGGGGTCTGGGGGTGTCACTGCTCAGGACCAGCCCTGTGGGGGGCCCATCCTCTCTTCTCTGCCAGAGGGATCCCTCCCCACCTTGCCTGTGGGTGAAGACGCAGGGGCTGGACGGGCGAGTGGGACTTCGAGCTGCCGCACAGGCCGCACCTGCTCCCGGTGGCCCGCACAGCCTTGCCTCCACCCTCGCACGCTGCTGGGCGGTCGGAGTGAGGCCGGGGCCGCGGTGGGCGCATCTGCAGTCGTGGCTCCACCGTCCCAGGCTGACCTGCGGGGGCCTGGCCCCTCGGCTTATTTCCTCTGCTTCGGAGGGGCCCGGGGGCAGGTGGTCAGTGCCCAGGTGTTGCTACAAGGCTGCCCTGGGCCAGGTACTGGGTGTGCCATAGACGCAGCGGCAGCAGCGGCTTTGCTCACCAGTGGATGTGATGCTGGGGAAGCTCCAGCCTGAGCCCATCTGCAAACCCTGGGGACAGCCTCAGAGGCCTTGACATGGGGCTGAGGATGCAGGGCCAGGGAGGGGTGGGGGGAGGGGAAGTGTCCCAAGAGGACAGGGTCTGGAAAGACGGACATCAGTGTGACAACGATGAAAGATTGGCCGCCAAGGATGGCCGTCCTGAAAATGCTGGCTCCTGACTCAGCTGGCCTGCCAGGATGTGGGATCTGCCAGCTGGGAACGGAGGCCGGAAGGTCACCCTGGCGCTGGGGACCATGCAGGTTCCTCTGGCTGGCAGCACAGGGGATGACCTTGTCGCTGCCCCAGCCTCACCCTGGGGTTGTGAGGAGGCGGGGGCTGAGGTTCAGCCTTGCCTGACCACATATGCTGGTCTGGACAGAGGCCCCACATTGTCAGGTGGAAGGGAAGGGGAGAGACCGGAGTGTCCCATCCTGGTTGTCCAGGCTCAGGGATGCCTGGGGGGCCCTTGGTGAAGGGGCAGGAGCATGGCCTGTAGCTTGGCTTAGGGCTGCCCAGCCCCCCCATTCTCCCCCCACACCCTGCCCCTCCCAGCAGACACCAGCCCATTGCACCCCGTAGCCCCACCTCTGCTCCTGCTGCTTTGGGCCCCGTGTCCTGCTCACCCCTGCCCCCCGCCTTCCTTGGCTGCAGGAGAAGGACGTGTGTATGGGACATTGAGCTCAGCCCAATGGCTGTTCCCCTCGTCACCTCCTCCCTGCCTGCCAAGGCCAGGAGCTGGCCAGAAGCTAGCCAGAAGCAAAGGGAATGTCGAAGAACTGTGACCTGAGGGACAGGGCGAGGTGCAGCCTCCCTGGGGCCAGCAGACGCGTTTCCTGGGAAGATACAGGCCCAGCCCAGGGGTCCTCAGGGGCATGGGGACTGATTGCTGCAGAACATGGCAGGTCTCACCCCTTGGGGACAGCTGCACCTGGGGGCAAAGCCCGGAGCAGACGCACAGCAGCCACAGAGAGCCCTCCCCCAGCTCTGCACGTACGGAGCGTCTTAGCAGGGCCTTGTTGGGCCTGGCCGGGTCTTGGGCTGTGGGCCCTGGAGCCGAGGGATATTTTGCTGCCTGGCCCTGTGAGCACCGTGTCTTGGTCTACAAGCATTTTCAGAGCTATCAAAATATATGAGACTTAAACTTGTTGGCTCTCAATGCTGAGTAGAAAACGTAACATCAAAGTTAATGATGGTCCAGTGAAACGTCTAGTAAGAAGCCAAGACGCACAAGTACCTGAAGGTGCCCGGCACCCACCAGGCAGCCTGACTAATCCTCACAAAAACAGTGAGGTAGGCATGATTGCTAATGTCATCTCACATTTCACAGATGGGGAAACTGAGGCACAGAACCAGCACAGGCGCTTACCCAGAGATGTGCCCCTGAGATTTGAACCCAGGCCCCAAGAACACAACCTGCACCCACTGTGCCTCCCCATAGCCAGCCTACCCCTGCCCCTCACGTCACCTGTAGTGTTTGACGGGCTGTGTCCAGGCTGACGACAGGTGGGGCCTGTGCAGCGCCCAGGTCACAGGGGTCAGAATACCCCTCTAGGGCTCCATCTGACTCCCTGATTGTCTCATCCCCAGTTCCCCTGAGCTGTTCCCCAAACCTCCTTCCCAGCGTGGGCTCGTGGGAACAGGGTGCCCTAGTCCAGAGGCCTCTCCCCCCGGTGTTTGCCATGGTCTGAGCTGCAGCTGAGCATCCAGAGCAGGGCTGCTGGGAGCCTGCCCTGGTTTGACTGCCCAGCCGATATCTCAAAAAGTGCTGGTGTTGGGCTCCTTAGATCTGGGTACCCAGGCAGATCAGGCCCCAAGGGGCCAGAGCAGGCCTTCAAGGAGACTGCAGAGGGCATCAGCTGGCAGAACTCACCAGGACCACAGGCCACAGTGTGGGGTCTAGGCCTGAACCCTGCCTCCTTGTCACCCCCAGGCCCTGATCCCACCCTGCTGCCTGGGCCCCCCACAGCCCCTGGGAGGGGGTCGAGGGAGACCATTCTGGGGGGCTTCAGCTGCTCCATTCATCAACCCTGTTTGTCCTCTGTCCCCAATTCCTCACTTCTCTCTGGTAGAAAGACCGGGAGAGCAGTGGCCACTGGAGCTCGGTGCTCTCTGCTGTTCAGGCGGGGACACAGCAAGGACCAGCTGCTCCATTCATCAACCCTGTTTGTCCTCTGTCCCCAATTCCTCACTTCTCTCTGGTAGAAAGACAGGGAGAGCAGTGGCCACTGGAGCTCGGTGCTCTCTGCTGTTCAGGCGGGGACACAGCAAGGACAGCTCAGGGTGACCAGAAAGGGCTGCGGTGTCAGAAAGTAATGAGACAACAGCCAGGGGCACTGTGAGCTGGACAGGGCTGCCTGCAGGGGGCATCTCCAGGAGAATGAGGGGGCCAGTGGTGGGGAGGGGTGGGGACTCTGGGCGTCCTTCTCACTGTTGACACCCCTGACACAGGTTGGGGGCTCCTGAAGGGGAACCCAGAGCAGCCCCCACCCCATCAAGCAGTGGGGACCCTCCAGAAAGCAAGCTTTGAGCCCCTCCCTCATTGGAGGAAGAAAGAGCTAATTGTCCAGTTTCAGCAGCACCGACAGTGGCCACTGTCATGATGCTCGCGCTGGCCAGGCAGTTAATCCACACACCAACCCCACACAGCCATGTGTGACTACAACCCTGCTTTCCAGATGGGGAAACTGAGGCATGGGGCAGTGGGTAGCGTGACCGAGGACCCTGAGCAGGGTGCTGGGGGCTGTGCTCTCACAGGTGCTGCTGTCCTTTGGGCCCGCGCTCCCTCCCTCCTGCCTTCTCCACCCTCACTCAGCTCTTGGACGCAGCCCAGGACTTTCTAGAACCCAGCTGGGCCATGCCCTTCCCTGGCTTGGAACTTTTCATCTCTCCCTGCCTGAGGGTGGACTCTAAGCTCCGGAGCCTGGCGTCTGACGCTCCCCGTGATCTGATCTGCCTTCGACCCCTTCAGCCGAATCCCCGTCATCCCACACGCAGACCCACCGCGGTGCCCAGCAGAACTCCCGCAGAAACAGAACAGGAGTGGGATGACCAGTGACCCACACTGCCACGCTTTGGACTTGGGCCCCTTCAGCCTGGAATGGCCTCTGGGTGCTGTGCTCCTTGGGCAGTTCTAACTCCTTGAAGAGTCTGAGTGAGGCTCACCCCTTCCAGGAAGCCCCCCTGACTCTCCAGATAGGCCTGTGCCTCCCATCAAGGTGATGATTGTGGTCCTCATCTGTGTCCCCTGCACCGTGGGCTCCTCGAGGGCAGGGCCAGGCTATTCTAATCTCTGAGGGTCATAGGCTGGAGCAACCAGGACACCGAGGGAGGCGACTCCAGGTGAGAAAGTCAGCAGGGGCAGGAGTGAGGCTGGCATAGCCTGGACACCCACAGGGAGGGACTCTGGGGGGTCTCCTAAATCGACAAGGTCAAGGGAGCAAGGTCTGGCTGGCCCCTTACTGCTGGTGACAGCAGGGATGGGCTGGCCTGGAGGGAGCTGCCTGAAAGGACTCTCATGGCTGCACAGCGTGCAGGGCAGATGGCAGGAGGGACGTTCCCACAGGGGCTCCCACAGGGGAGGGGCCGAGAGTCTCAGTTCTGTGGCAGGAGTGGCCTCCAGGGCTGGCCTCCACCTTGAGTAAAACCGCACAGGCCCCACCAGGCTGCCATTGTGTGAAGCACCCCCACCTCCCACGCCGGCTGCCCCTTCTTCCTCCCTACCCCCCAACTCCACCTCCACAACCACAGGACACTTTTCCACTGCTGCTGCGTGGGCATGTGCCACGGGCACAGCGGTGGCCTGTGAGTTGGGGTGATGTGAGAGGGAGGCCCCGACGAGAGCCTGGAGAGTGGAGTGACATCCCCCAACGTAGGCTACCAGCAGCCCTTGCAGCAGAGGACGGTAGGGTCGCAGGAGCTGACCAGGTCAGTCCTAGTTAGCTCCGTTACCCACTCGGGCAAGCTCAGCGCTCGAGGCTTCACAGACACCCCTCCTGCCCCCACACACCCACCTGAAGGTCTGTGCAGGATGCTCTCCCACTCTACAGAGGAGGAGACTGAGGCTCAGAGAGGCTAAAGGACCCGCCATGGCTCAATGCCCTTCCCAGGCGCCGCCTGGAGGCGCAGTGGGGAAGCAGAGCTCTGGCGAGGGCTGCCAGGAGGAGGCCCCCCTGGGGCATGGTGCCCCCTGGCTGCGCTCCCTCCCGCTCAGCACAACAGGTGAAGAGCAGGGGTCTTCTGAGGGGCGGCCAGGTGGCAGGTGGGCGTTTTGCTTTGTGGGTTAGTCCTGCACCTGCAAGGCACGTTGTGCAAGTGTCCCCCAGCCCGGCTGCCATGGACGAGGGCCCTGAGGCTCCTGGCACCTGGCGGGCCCAGCCAAGACAGCGCTGCCTTCTCACGCGATTCAGGAAGAAGCGGGCACTCCCCAGACACTCAGCCAGGAGGAGGCTGCCCCTTCTCTGGGCACCTGCTGGTGTGACCCCAGCTTCTCCCACACTGAGGGGATAGGCTGGGGGCTTGGCCCGGTGGCACTGCCCCTTCTGCCCCCCTCAGAAAAACCTTGAGCGCCAGGTGAGGGCTGGCCCTCCTTTCCCAGGAGCCTTCAGTCCAAAGAGCTGACACTGCCCTCCCCATGTCGCCAGCGGCCCCCATGATCTCAGGCCTGAGGCTGGCCTCCCGAGGGGTGGGCCTGGTGGTGTGGCCAGCGGAGCCTTCTCTCCCCAGGACCACCCAGCCCGCTGCCCCCACCTGCTCCCCGAAGTCGGGCCAAGTTCTCAGCCAGCTCGACTCAGGGGCCTTCTCCGTCCCCACCGACTCTCTCTCAGTGTCTCCTGCCTTCTGCCAGTGCAGTATGAGACCAGGAATTTAGAACATCCCCTTTAAAGTCTGTTTCTTAAAGGAAAAATATTGGTGAGTGACAGAAGCCAAAAGCCCGGGGCAGAGGAGGACGAGAGGGTGTTTCAGAAGTGGCCGCGCAAGGGGCAGACCTGGTGCCCCGTGTTCCACGATGTGCCTGCTGCCCTCCTGCCCCTGGGGTGGGAGGCGGGGGCTCAGCTGTCCCCTCAGCACGAGGAGGGAGCAGGGCGCGGGACAGACGCGGCGCAGTGCAGCACAGGCGGGCGGTGGTGCTGCCGGGAACCCGCTGCCCGCGCATCCGCCCGGGGCTCCCATCAGTCTGGCCTCTGGTGGGGGCCAGCAGGAGAGCGTTGGTGCCCGGGCAGAGCTAGCGCCCAGCTGGCCAGGTGCCAGCCCAGGGAACTTTGAAGAAATCAGCTGAAAACCTGCCGCAGGACTGAGGAGTCTGCACTCCCAGGCTGAGGGCGCTCTCCAGCCTCCTCCCCACACAGCTCCGGACCCTCAAGTCCAGCGTCCCCACCGTCCGCAGTGTGGCCCGCAGGGGAAGAGAGCCCCTCCCCGGGCAAGCGCGGGCCTGGCACTCACCGTGCAGCAGGGCATGAGGGCGGGGGCGGGGGTCCCTCCTGCAGCTGGTCCTCTCTGAGCCTCCCAGTGGCTCTGCAGCGTGGTGGCAGGTGGCAGGCTGTGCCAGTGAGCGGCTGCTCAGCCAGTGGCAGACCCTGACGCTCCCGCCCCCAGTGGAGGCTCTTCCCTGGGACTCTGCCGCTCTTCCTGGGCTGACAGACTGGTCCAGACAGTGTCCCAGTCGTCCCTGGGCAATGTGCCACAGGCAGGTTGCCACAGGGGAGCCCAGGGCAGGGGCGGGGGCGGGGGGGCAGGCAGCCCTCAGGGATGATGCAGAGACCCGCACACAGCTGCACCCACAACTGTCCCCAGTGCCCATGCCCAGCTGCCCACCGTCCTTTCCCGCAGGACCTGCTGCTGCAGCTACCTCCTGGGCGTCTCCTGGTTGCAGCAGCAGCTGCGGTTGTCACCGCACAAGCTGGGGTGTTACCTAACACCTGAGCAGCACTCGCTTCTCTGTGGCAGGTTTGTTTAGAGATTGCAGGGAAGGCAAATGGTTTGCCCCGACACACCAGGAAGCCCTCCTGACAGGGCACAGCACCCAGTGACCTCCCATGGCCTCTCTCCTCAGGGAGGGGGAACAGAGCTGGAGGCACAGAGACAATGGGTGACATCCTGGGGTCACACAGCACATTAGGGTCAACTGGGATTCAGGACCATCTCTCTGTATTCCAGTGTTATTCCCCATGCTAGGGTCTCCAGCTCTCTCCACCTAACTCAGCCCAGTTTAGCCCAGCCCAGCCCAGCCCAGCCTGGCTCAGTTTAGTCCAACCCAGCCCAGCCCAGCCCAGTTCAGTCCAGCCCAGTCCAGTCCGGTCCAGCCAAGCCAGCTTAGCCCAGTCCAATCCAGCTCAGTCCAGTCCAGCCCAGTCTAGCTCAGTCCAGTCCAGCCCAGTCTAGCTCAGTCCAGTTCAGCTTAGCCAAGCCTAGTTCAGCCCAGTTTAGCCCAGCAGAGCTCGGTCCAGTCCAGCTCAGTTCAGTCCAGCCCAGCCCAGCTCAGCCTGGCCCAGGCCACCCCTCCCCAGCCCAGCCGTGCCCAAGTGAACACCTGTAACTTTTTTTTTTTTTTTTTTTTTTTTTTTTTC